>NW_024721372.1:0-23340 GCF_018991925.1 Homarus americanus | reverse complement strand
AGGACAATAAAAGCAGTCCTAGACTGCTATATTTCACACAAAGCCTGTTCAACGAGCTTATGGCGCCGTGAACCTCTCATTGGGACCACCTGTGCCGCTTAGGTGAACAGAGCAACGTTTTACAAAATGCGGCTTCGAAACACGAGGATCCATATATATTTCAATAGCCCAATAAAGCACGCGGACTTCTACATATAATCAACACCTCACCCCACCAGGATTTGAACCCACGATCTTATAATTGTGACCGGGAACGCTACCTCTGGGCCACTAGGACAATAAAAGCATTCCTAGACTCTACTATATTTCACACAAAGCCTGTTCAACGAGCTTTTGGCGCCGTGAACCTCTAATGGGGACCACCCGTGCCGCTTAGGTGATCAGAGCAACGTTTTACCAAATGCGACATCAAAACACGAGGATCCATATATATTTCATTTGCCCAAAAAAACAGGCGGACTTCTAAATATAATCAACACCTCACCCCACCAGGATTCGAACCCACGATCTTCTAATTGTGACCGGGGAACGCTACCTCTGGGCCACCAGGACAATAAAAGCAGTCCTAGACTCTGCTATATTTCACAAAAAGCCTGTTCAACGAGCTTATGGCGCTGTGAACCTCTAATGGGGACCATCCGTGCAGCTTAGGTGATCAGAGCAACGTTTTACCAAATCTGGCTTGGAAACACGAGGATCCATATATATTTCATTAGCCCAATAAAGCACTCGGACATCTACATATAATCAACACCTCACCCCACCAGGATTCAAACCCACAATCTTATAATTGTGACTGGGGTATGCTACCTCTGGGCCACCAGGACAATAAAAGCACTCCTAGACTCTACTATATTTCACACAAAGCCTGTTCAACGAGCTTATGGCGCTGTGAACAACTATAGGGGACCACCCGTGCCGCTAAGGTGATCAGAGCAACGTTTTACCAAATGCGGCATCAAATCACGAGGATCCATATAAATTTCATTAGCCCAATAAAGCACGCGGACTTCTACATATAATCAACGCCTCACCCCACCAGGATTTGAAGCCACGATCTTATAATTGTGACCGGGGAACGCTACCTCTGGGCCAACAGGACAATAAAAGCATTCGTAGGCTCTGCTAGATTTCACACAAAGCCTGTTCAACGAGCTTATGGCGTTGTGAACCTCTAATGGGGACCATCCGTGCCGCTTAGGTGATCAGAGCAACGTTTTACCAAACCCGGCTTCGAAACACGAGGATCCATATATATTTCATTAACCCAATAAAGCACGCGGACTTCTACATATAATCAACGCCTCACCCCACCAGGATTTGAACCAACGATCTTATAATTGTGACCGGGGAACGCTACCTCTGGGCAACCAGGACAATAAAACAGTCCTAGACTCTACTATATTTCACACAAAGCCTGTTCAACGACCTTATGGCGCGATGAACCTCTAATGGGGACCACCCGTGCCGCTTAGGTGATAAGAGCAACGTTTTACCAAATCCGGCTTGGAAACACGAGGATCCATAGATATTTCATTAGCACAATAAAGCACGCGGACTTCTACATATAATCAACACCTCACCCCACCAGGATTTGAGCCCACTATCTTATAATTGTGACTGGGGAACGCTACCTCTGGGCAACCGGGACAATAAAAGCAGTCCTAGATTCTACTATATTTCACACAAAGCCTGTTCAACGACCTTATGGCGCCATGAACCTCTAATGGGGACCACCTGTGCCGCTTATGTGATCGGAGCAACGTTTTACCAAATCCGGCTTCGAAACACGAGGATCAATATATATTTCAATAGCCCAATAAAGCACGCTTACTTCAACATATAATCAACACCTCACCCCACCAGGATTTGAACCCACGAGCTTATAATTGTGACCGGGGAACGCTACCTCTGGGCAACCAGGACAATAAAACAGTCCTAAACTCTACTATATTTCACACAAAGCCTGTTCAACGACCTTATGGCGCGATGAACCTCTAATGGGGACCACCCGTGCCGCTTTGGCGATAAGAGCAACGTTTTACCAAATCCGGCTTGGAAACACGAGGATCCATATATATTTCATTAGCCCAATAAAGCACGCAGACTTCTACATATAATCAACGCCTCACCCCACCAGGATTTGAAGCCACGATCTTATAATTGTGACCGGGGGACGCTACCTCTGGGCCACCAGGACAATAAAAGCATTCCTAGACTCTGCTATATTTCACACAAAGCCAGTTCAACGGGCTTATGGCACCGTGAACCTCTAATGGGGACCACCCGTGCCGCTTAGGTGATCATAACAACGTTTTACCAAATGCGGCTTCGAAACAGGATGATCCATATATATTTCATTAGCCCAATAAAGCACGCGAACTTCTACATATAATCAACACCTCACCCCACCAGGATTTCAACCAACGATCTTATAATTGTGACCGGGGAACGCTACCTCTGGGCCACTAGGACAATAAAAGGAGTCATAGACTCTGCTATATTTCACACAAAGCCTGTTCAACGTGCTTATGGCGCCGTGAACCTCTAATGGGGACCATCCGTGCCACTTAGGTGATCAGAGCAACGTTTTACCAAATCCGGCTTCGAAACACAAGGATCCATATATATTTCATTAGCCCAATAGAGCACGCGGACTTCTACATATAATCAACACCTCACTCCACCAGGATTTGAACCCACGATCTTATAATTGTGACCGAGGAACGCTACCTATGGGCCACCAGGACACTATAAGCAGTCCTAGACTCTACTATATTTCACACAAAGCCTGTTCAACGACCTTATGGCGCCATGAACCTCTAATGGGGACCACCGTACCGCTTAGGTGATCAGAGTAACGTGTTACCAAATCCGGCTGGAAACACGAGGATTCATATATATTTCATTAGCCCAATAAAGCACGCGGACTTCTACATATAATCAACGCCTCACCCGACCAGGATTTGAAGCCACGATCTTATAATTGTGACCGGGGAACGCTACCTCTGGGCCACCAGGACAATAAAAGCAGTCCTAGACCCTGCTATATTTCACACAAAGCCTGTTCACCGAGCTTATGGCGCCGTGAACCTCTCATTGGGACCACCTGTGCCGCTTAGGTGATCAGAGCAACGTTTTACAAAATGCGGCTTCGAAACACGAGGATCCATATATATTTCAATAGCCCAATAAAGCACGCGGACTTCTACATATAATCTACACCTCACCCCACCAGGATTTGAACCCACGATCTTATAATTGTGACCGGGGAACGCTACCTCTGGGCCACTAGGACAATAAAAGCAGTCCTAGACTCTACTATATTTCACACAAAGCCTGTTCAACGAGCTTTTGGCGCCGTGAACCTCTAATGGGGACCACCCGTGCCGCTTAGGTGATCAGAGCAGCGTTTTACCAAATGCGGCATCAAAACACGAGGATCCATATATATTTCATTTGCCCAAAAAAACAGGCGGACTTCTAAATATAATCAACACCTCACCCCACCAGGATTCGAACCCACGATCTTCTAATTGTGACCGGGGAACGCTACCTCTGGGCCACCAGGACAATAAAAGCAGTCCTAGACTCTGCTATATTTCACAAAAAGCCTGTTCAACGAGCTTATGGCGCTGTGAACCTCTAATGGGGACCATCCGTGCCGCTTAGGTGATCAGAGCAACGTTTTACCAAATCTGGCTTGGAAACACGAGGATCCATATATATTTCATTAGCCCAATAAAGCACTCGGACATCTACATATAATCAACACCTCACCCCACCAGGATTCAAACCCACAATCTTATAATTGTGACTGGGGTATGCTACCTCTGGGCCACCAGGACAATAAAAGCAGTCCTAGACTCTACTATATTTCACACAAAGCCTGTTCAACGAGCTTATGGCGCTGTGAACCTCTAATGGGGACCATCCGTGCCACTTAGGTGATCAGAGCAACGTTTTACCAAATCCGGCTTCGAAACACAAGGATCCATATATATTTCATTAGCCCAATAGAGCACGCGGACTTCTACATATAATCAACACCTCACTCCACCAGGATTTGAACCCACGATCTTATAATTGTGACCGAGGAACGCTACCTATGGGCCACCAGGACACTATAAGCAGTCCTAGACTCTACTATATTTCACACAAAGCCTGTTTAACGAGCTTATGGCGCCGTGAACCTCTAATGGGGACCACCCGTGCCACTTAGGTGATCAGAGCAACGTTTTACCAAATCCGGCTGGAAACACGAGGATCCATATATATTTCATTAGCCCAATAAAGCACGCGGACTTCTACATATAATCACGCCTCACCCGACCAGGATTTGAAGCCGCGATCTTATAATTGTGACCGGGGAATGCTACCTCTGGGCCACCAGGACAATAAAAGCAGTCTAGACTCTGCTATATTTCACAAAACCTGTTGTTCAACAGGCTTATGGCGCGGTAGACCTCTCGTGGGACCACCGCAATGCCCGCTTAGGTGATCAGAGCAACGTTTTTACAAAATGCGGCTTCGAAACACGAGGATCCGCATATATTTCAATAGCCCAATAAGCAGCGGACTTCTACATATAATCAACACCTCACCCACCAGGATTTGAACCCACGATCTTATAATTGTGACCCAGGGGAACTACCTCTGGGCCACTAGGACAATAAAAAGCAGTCTAGACTCTGCATATTTCACACAAAGCCTGTTCAGCGAGCTTTTGGCGCCCGTGAACCTCTAATGGGGACCACCGTGCGCTTAGGTGATCAGAGCAACGTTTTTGCCGTCGCGGCATCAAAACACGAGGATCCATATATATTTCATTTGCCCAAAAAACAAGGCGGACTTCTAAATATAATCAACACCTCACCCCACCAGCATTCAAACCCATGATCTTATAATTGTGACCGGGGAACGCTACCTCTGGGCCACCAGGACACTAAAAGCAGTCCTAGACGCTGTAATATTTCACACAAAGCCTGTTCAACGAGCTTTTGGCGCCGTGAACCTCTAATGGGGACCACCCGTGCCGCTTAGGTGGTCAGAGCAACGTTTTACCAAATGCTGCTTCGAAACACGAGGATGCATATATATTTCATTAGCCCAATAAAGCACGCGGACTTCTACATATAATCAACACCTCACCCCACCAGGATTTGAACCCATGATCTTATATTTGTGACCGGGGGACGCTATCTCTGGGCCACCAGGAACAATAAAAGCAGTCGTAGACGCTGTTATATTTCACACAAAGCCTGTTCAATGAGCTTATGGCGCCGTGAACCTCTAATGGGGACCACCTGTGCCACTAAGGTGATCAGAGCAACGTTTTACCGTCACGGTTTCGAAACCTGAGGATCATATATTTCATTAGCCCAATAAAAGCACGCTGACTTTTACATATAATCAACACCTCACCCCACCAGCATTTGAACCCACCATCTTATAATTGTGACCGGGGAATGTTACCTCTGGGCCACCAGGACAATAAAAGCACTCCTAGACTCTGCTATGTTTCACACAAAGCCTGTTCAACGAGCTTATGGCGCCGTGAACCTCTAATGGGGACCACCCGTGCAGCTTAGGTGATCAGAGCAACGCTTTACCAAATGCGGCTTCGAAACATGAGGATCCATATATATTTCATTAGCCCAATAAAGCACGCGGACTTCTAAATATAATCAACACCTCACCCCACCAGGATTCGAACCCACGATCTTCTAATTGTGACCGGGGAACGCTACCTCTGGGCCACCAGGACAATAAAAGCAGTCCTAGACTCTGCTATATTTCACAAAAAGCCTGTTCAACGAGCTTATGGCGCTGTGAACCTCTAATGGGGACCATCCGTGCAGCTTAGGTGATCAGAGCAACGTTTTACCAAATCCGGCTTGGAAACACGAGGATCCATATATATTTCATTAGCCCAATAAAGCGCCGGACATCTACATATAATCAGCACCTCACCCCACCAGGATTCAAACCCACAATCTTATAATTGTGACTGGGGTATCTTACCTCCTGGGCCACCAGGACAATAAAAAGCAGTCTAGACTCTATTATATTTCCTAAGCCTGTTCAAGCGGGCTTATGGGCGCTGTGAACAGCTATAGGGACCACCACGTGCATTGATCAGAGCAACGTTTTACCAAATGCAGTTTCGAAACACGAGGATCCATATATATTTCATTAGCCCAATAAAGCACGCGGACTTCTACATATAATCAACGCCTCACCCACCAGGATTTGAAGCCACGATCTTATAATTGTGACAGGGGAACGCTACCTCTGGGCCAACAGGACAATAAAAGCATTCGTAGGCTCTGCTATATTTCACACAAAGCCTGTTCAACGCGCTTATGGCGCTGTGAACCTCTAATGGAGACCACCCGTGCTTAGCCAGGTGATTAAGCAACGTTTTTACCAAATGGGCTTCAAAACCGAGGATCCATATATGTTTCATTTGCCCAATAAAGCCGTGGCTTCTGCCACATATAATCAACACCTCACCCCCCACCGGGATTCAGACCCACGATCTTCTAATTTAGCTGACCGGGGAACGCTACCTCTGGGCTGGGACAATAAAAGCAGTCCTAGACTCTGCTATATTTCACACAAAACCTGTTCAACAAGCTTATGGCGCCGTGAACCTCTCATTGGGACCACCTGTGCCGCTTAGGTGATCAGAGCAACGTTTTACCAAATGCGGCTTCGAAACACGAGGATCCATATATATTTCATTAGCCCAATAAAGCACGCGGACTTCTACATATAATCAACACCTCACCCCACCAGGATTTGAACCAACGATCTTATAATTGTGACCGGAGAACGCTACCTCTGGGCAACCAGGACAATAAAAGCAGTCCTAGACTCTACTATATTTCACACAAAGCCTGTTTAACGACCTTATGGCGCGATGAACCTCTAATGGGGACCACCCGTGCCGCTTAGGTGATAAGAGCAACGTTTTACCAAATCCGGCTTGGAAACACGAGGATCCATAGATATTTCATTAGCACAATAAAGCACGCGGATTCTACATATAATCAACACCTCAGCCCACCAGGATTTGAACCCACTATCTTATAATTGTGACCAGGGAACGCTACCTCTGGCCAACCAGGACAATAAAAGCAGTCCTAGATTCTACTATATTTCACACAAAGCCTGTTCAACGACCTTATGGCGCCATGAACCTCTAATGGGGACCACCTGTGCCGCTTATGTGATCGGAGCAACGTTTTACCAAATCCGGCTTAGAAACACGAGGATCAATATATATTTCAATAGCCCAATAAAGCACGCTTACTTCTACATATAATCAACACCTCACCCCACCAGGATTTGAACCCACGATCTTATAATTGTGAACGGGGAACGCTACCTCTGGGCCACTAGGACAATAAAAGCAGTCCTAGACTCTACTGTATTTCACACAAAGCCTGTTCAACGACCTTATGGCGCTGTGAACCACTATAGGGGACCACCCGTGCCGCTTAGGTGAACAGAGCAACGTTTAACCAAATGCTGCTTCGAAATCCGAGGATCCATATATATTTCATTAGCCCAATAAAGCACGCAGACTTCTACATATAATCAACGCCTCACCCCACCAGGATTTGAAGCCACGATCTTATAATTGTGAGCGGGGGACGCTACCTCTGGGCCACCAGGACAATAAAAGCATTCCTAGACTCTGCTATATTTCACACAAAGCCTGTTCAACGGGCTTATGGCACCGTGAACCTCTAATGGGGACCACCCGTGCCGCTTAGGTGATCATAACAACGTTTTACCAAATGCGGCTTCGAAACAGGAGGATCCATATATATTTCATTAGTCCAATAAATCACGCAAACTTCTACATATAATCAACACCTCACCCCACCAGGATTTCAACCAACGATCTTATAATTGTGACCGGGGAACGCTACCTCTGGGCCACTAGGACAATAAAAGGAGTCCTAGACTCTGCTATATTTCACACAAAGCCTGTTCAACGAGCTTATGGCGCCGTGAACCTCTAATGGGGACCATCCGTGCCACTTAGGTGATCAGAGCAACGTTTTACCAAATCCGGCTTCGAAACACAAGGATCCATATATATTTTATTAGCCCAATAGAGCACGCGTACTTCTACATATAATCAACACCTCACTCCACCAGGATTTGAACCCACGATCTTTAAATTGTGACCGAGGAATGCTACCTATGGGCCACCAGGACACTATAAGCAGTCCTAGACTCTACTATATTTCACACAAAGCCTGTTCAACGACCTTATGGCGCCATGAACCTCTAATGGGGACCACCGTACCGCTTAGGTGATCAGAGCAACGTTTTACCAAATCCGGCTTGGAAACACGAGGATCCATATATATTTCATTAGCCCAATAAAGCACGCGGACTTCTACATATAATCAACGCCTCACCCGACCAGGATTTGAAGCCACGATCTTATAATTGTGACCGGGGAACGCTACCTCTGGGCCACCAGGACAATAAAAGCAGTCCTAGACTCTGCAATATTTCACACAAAGCCTGTTCAACGAGCTGGTGTCGAACTTATTGGGACCACTCTGTGCCGCTTTTAGGGGTGGATTGGTAGGAGCAACGTTTTACCAAATGCGGCTTCGAAAACACGAGGATCCATATATATTTCCATTAGCCCAATAAAGCACGCGGACTTCTACATATAATCAACACCTCACTCCACCAGGATTCGAACCCACGATCTTATAATTGTGACCGAGGAACGCTACCTATGGGCCACCAGGACACTATAAGCAGTCCTAGACTCTACTATATTTCACACAAAGCCTGTTCAACGACCTTATGGCGCCATGAACCTCTAATGGGGACCACCGTACCGCTTAGGTGATCACAGCAACGTTTTACCAAATCCGGCTTGGAAACACTAGGATCCATATATATTTCATTAGCCCAATAAAGCACGTGGACTTCTACATATAATCAACGCCTCACCCGACCAGGATTTGAAGCCACGATCTTATGATTGTGACCGGGGAACGCTACCTCTGGGCCACCAGGACAATAAAAGCAGTCCTAGACTCTGCTATATTTCACAAAAAGCCTATTCAACGAGCTTATGGCGCTGTGAACCTCTAATGGGGACCATCCGTGCCGCTTAGGTGATCAGAGCAACGTTTTACCAAATCTGGCTTGGAAACACGAGGATCCATATATATTTCATTAGCCCAATAAAGCACTCGGATTTCTACATATAATCAACACCTCACCCCACCAGGATTCAAACCCACAATCTTATAATTGTGACCGGGGTATGCTACCTCTGGGCCACCAGGACAATAAAAGCAGTCCTAGACATTACTATATTTCACACAAAGCCTGATCAACGAGCTTATGGCGCTGTGAATAACTATAGGGGACCACTCGTGCCGCTTAGGTGATCAGAGCAACGTTTTACCAAATGCGGTTTCGAAACACGAGGATCCATATATATTTCATTAGCCCAATAAAGCACGCGGACTTCTACATATAATCAACGCCTCACCCCACCAGGATTTGAATCCACGATCTTATAATTGTGACCGGGGAACGCTACCTCTGGGCCAACAGGACAATAAAAGCATTCGTAGGCTCTGCTATATTTCACACAAAGCCTGTTCAACGAGCTTATGCCTCTGTGAACCTCTAATGGAGACCACCCGTGCTGCCTAGGTGATCAGAGCAACGTTTTACCAAATGCGGCCTCAAAACACGAGGATCCATATATATTTCATTTGCCCAAATAAAGCACGGGCTTCTTTCATATAATCAACACTCACCCCTACCGCAGGATTCTAACCCACTATCTTCTAATTGTGACCGAACGCTACCCTGGGCCACCAGACAATAAAAGCAGTCCTAGCACTCTGCTATATTTCACACAAAGCCTGTTCAACGAGCTATATACTGCGGAACTTAATGGGGACCACCCGTGCCGCTTAGGTGATCAGAGCAACGTTTTACCAAATGCGGCTTCAAAACACGAGGGTCCATATATATTTCATTTGCCCAATAAAGCACGCGGATTTCTACATATAATCAACACCTCACCCCACTAGGATTCAAACCCACGATCTTATAATTGTGACCGGGGTATGCTACCTCTGGGCCACCAGGACACTAAACGCAGTCCTAGACTCTGCTATATTTCACACAAATCCTTTTCAACGAGCTTATGGTGCAGTGAACCTCTAATGGGTCCACCCGTGCCGCTTATGTGATCAGAGCAACGTTTTACCAAATCCGGCTTGGAAACACGAGGATCCATATATATTTCATTAGCCCAATAAAGCGCTCGGACTTCTATATATATAATCAACACCTCACCCCACCAGAATTCAAACCCACAATCTTATAATTGTGACCGGGGTATGCTACCTCTGGGCCACCAGGACAATAAAAGCAGTCCTAGACTCTACTATATTTCATACAAAGCCCGTTAAACGAGCTTATGGCACTGTGAACCACTATAGGGGACCACCCGTGCCGCTTAGGTGATCAGAGCAACGCTTTACCAAATGCGGTTTTGAAACACGAGGATCCATATATATTTCATTCCCCAATAAAGCACGCGGCTTCTACATATAATCAACACCTCACCCCACCAGGATTCGAACCCATGATCTTCTAATTGTGACCGGGGAACGCTACCTCTGGGCCACCAGGACAATAAAGCAGTCCTAGACTCTGCTATATTTCACACAAAGCATGTTCAACGGGCTTATGGCACAGTGAACCTCTAATGGGGACCACCCGTGCCGCTTAGATGATCATAACAACGTTTTACCAAATGCGGCTTCGAAACAGGAGGATCCATATTTATTTCATTAGCCCAATAAAGCACGCGAACTTCTACATATAATCAACACCTCACCCCACCAGGATTTCAACCAACGATCTTAAAATTGTGACCGGGGAACGCTACCTCTGGGCCACTAGGACAATAAAAGCAGTCCTAGTCTCTGCTATATTTCACACAAAGCCTGTTCAACGAGCTTATGGCGCCGTGAACCACTATAGGGGACCACCCGTGCCGCTTAGGTGATCAGAGCAACGTTTACCCAAATGCGGCTTCAAAACCCGAGGATCCATATATATTTCATTAGCCCAATAACGCACGCAGACTTCTACATATAATCAACGCCTCACCCCACCAGGATTTGGAGCCACGATCTTATAATTGTGACCGGGGAACGCTACCTCTGGGCCACCAGGACAATAAAAGCAGTCCTAGACTCTGCTATATTTCACACAAAGCCTGTTCAACGAGCTTATGGCGCCGTGAACCTCTCATTGGGACCACCTGTGCCGCTTAGGTGATTAGAGCAACGTTTTACCAAATGCGGCATCAAAACACGAGGATCCATATATATTTCATTTGACCAATAAAACAGGCGGACTTCTACATATAATCAACACCTCACCCAACCAGGATTTGAAGCCATGATCTTATAATTGTGACCGGGGAACGCTACCTCTGGGCCAACAGGACAATAAAAGCATTCGTAGGCTCTGCTATATTTCACACAAAGTCTGTTCAACGAGCTTATGGCGCTGTGAACCTCTAATGGAGACCACCCGTGCTGCTTAGGTGATTAGAGCAACGTTTTGCCAAATGCGGCTTCAAAACTCGAGGATCCATATATATTTCATTTGCCCAGTAAAGCACGTGGCTTCTACATATAATCAACACCTCACCCCACCAGGATTCGAACCCACGATCTTCTAATTGTGACCGGGGAACGCTACCTCTGGGCCACCAGGACAATAAAAGCAGTCCTAGACTCTGCTATATTTCACACAAAGTTTCGTTCAACGAGCTTATGGCGCTGTGAACCTCTAATGGGGACCATCCTCGCGTCGCTTAGGTGATAGTTAAGAGCAACGTTTTACCAAATCCGGCTTTGGAAACACCAGATCCATAGATATTTATTAGCACAATAAGCAAGCTCACTTACATATAATCAACACTCACCCCACCAGATTTGGCCACGATCTTATAATTGTGACCGGGGAACGCCATTTCTGACAACCAGGACACAAAGCAGTCCAGACTCATTAGATTAATAAATGTTCAACGACCTTATGGCGCGATGAACTTCTAAGGGGGACCACCCGTGCCGCTTAGGTGATAAGAGCAACGTTTTACCAAATCCGGCTTGGAAACACGAGGATCCATAGATATTTCATTAGCACAATAAAGCACGCGGACGTCTACATATAATCAACACCTCACCCCACCAGGATTTTAACCCACTATTTTATAATTGTGACCGGGGAACGCTACCTCTGGGCAAACAAGACAATAAAAGCAGTCCTAGATTCTACTATATTTCACACAAAGCCTGTTCAACGACCTTATGGCGCCATGAACCTCTAATGGGGACCATCTGTGCTGCTTAGGTGATCGGAGCAACGTTTTAGCAAATCCGGCTTCGAAACATGAGGATCAATATATATTTAAATAGCCCAATAAAGCACGCTTACTTCTACATATACAGTAATCAACACCTCACCCCACCAGGATTTGAACCCACGATCTTATAATTGTGACCGAGGAACGCTACCTATGGGCCACTAGGACAATAAAAGCAGTCCTAGACTCTGCTATATTTCACACAAAGCCTGTTCAACGACCTTATATGCCAGGAACCACTATAGGGGCCAACGTGCCACTTAGTGGATCATCAGGAGCATGCTTAACCCAAATGCGGCTTCGAAACCCGAGGATCCTATATATATTTATTAGCCTGAATAAAGTACCCAGACTTCTACATATAATCAACGCCTCACCCCACCAGGATTTGAAGCCACGATCTTATAATTGTGACCGGGGGACGCTACCTCTGGGCCACTAGGACAATATAAGCATTCCTAGACTCTGCTATATTTCACACAAAGCCTGTTCAACGCGCTTATGGCGCTGTGAACCTCTAATGGGGACCATCCGTGCCGCTTAGTTGATCAGAGCAACGTTTCACCAAATCCGGCTTCGAAACACGAGGATCCATATATATTTCGTTAACCCAATAAAGCACGCGGACTTCTACATATAATCAACACCTCACCCCACCAGGATTAAAACCCACGATCTTATAATTGTGACCGGGGAACGCTACCTCTGGGCCACCAGGATAATTAAAGCAGTCCTATACTGTACTATATTTCACACAAAGCCTGTTCAACGAGCTTTTCGCGCCGTGAACCTCTAATGGGGACCACCCGTGCCGCTTAGGTGATCAGAGCAACGTTTTACCAAATGCGGCTTCAAAACACTAGGATCCATATATATTTCATTTGCCCAATAAAACACGCGGACTTCTACATATAATCAACACCTCACCCAACCAGGATTCGAACCCACGATCTTATAATTGTGACCGGGGAACGCTACCTCTGGGCCACCAGGACAATAAATGCAGTCCTAGACTCTGGTATATTTCACACAAAGCCTGTTCAATGAGCTTATGGTGCCGTGAACCTCTAATGGGGACCACCCGTGCCGCTTAGGTGATCAGAGCAACATTTTATCAAATCCGGCTTGGAAACACGAGAATCCATATATATTTCATTAGCCCAATACATCACTCGGACGTCTACATATAATCAACACCTCACCCTACCAGGATTCAAACCCACGATCTTATAATTGTGACCGGGGTATGCTACCTCTGGGCCACCAGGACAATAAAAGCAGTCCTAGACTCTACTATATTTCACACAGTTCATCTAACGAGCCATGGCGCTGCAATAACTATAGGACCAACCCAGCCGGATCAGGAGCAACGTTTTACCAAATGCTCTGAAACACGAGATCCATGCGGACTTCTACAAATAATCAACACCTTCACCCAATGAGGATTAAAACCCACGATCTTATAATTCAGACCGGGGAACGCCACTCTCTGGGCCACCAGGACAATAAAAGCAGTCCTAGACTCTACTATATTTCACACAAAGCCTGTTCAACGACCTTATGGCGCCATGAACCTCTAATAGGGACCACCCGTCCCGCTTAGGTGATCAGAGCAACGTTTCACCAAATCCGGCTCGAAACACGAGGATCCATATATATTTCCTTAGCCCAATATAGTACCCAGACTTCTACATATAATCAACACCTCACCCCACCAGGATTTGAAACCACGATCTTATAATTGTCACCGGGGAACGCTACCTCTTGGCAACCAGGACAATAAAAGCAGTCCTAGACTCTACTATATTTCACACAAAGCCTGTTCAACGACCTTATGGCGCCATGAACCTCTAATGGGGACCACCCGTGCCGCTTAGGTGATCAGAGCAACGTTTTACCAAATCCGGCTTGGAAACACGAGGATCCATATATATTTTATTAGCCCAATAAAGCACGCGGACTTCTACATATAATCAACGCCACCCCACCAGGATTTGAAGCCACGATCTTAATTAGACCGGGGAATGCCACTCTGGGCCAACAGGACAATAAAAGCATTCGTAGGCTCTGCTATATTTCACACAAAGCCTGTTCAACGAGCTTATGGCGCTGTGAACCTCTAATGGTGACCACCCGTTCTGCCTAGGTGATCAGAGCAACGTTCTACCAAATGCGGCTTCAAAACACGAGGATCCATATATATTTCATTTGCCCAATAAAGCACGTGGATTCTACATATAATCAACACCTCACCCGACTAGGATTCGAACCCACGATCTTCTAATTGTGACCAGGGAACGCTACCTCTGGGCCACCAGGACAATAAAAGCAGTCCTAGACTCTGCTATATTTCACACAAAGCCTGTTCAACGAGCTTATGGCGCTGTGAACCTCTAATGGGGACAATCCATGCCGCTTAGGTGATCAGAGCAACGTTTTACCAAGTCCGGCTTCGAAACACGAGGATCCATATATATTTCATTATCCCAATAAAGCACGCGGACTTCTACATATAATCAACACCTCACCCCACGAGGATTCGATCCCACGATCTTATAATTGTGACCGAGGAATGCTACCTATGGGCCACGAGGACACTATAAGCAGTCCTAGACTCTGTTATATTTCACACAAAGCCTGTTCAGTGAGCTTATGGCACCGTGAACCACTATAGGGGACCACCCGTGCCGCTTAGGTGATAAGAGCAACGTTTTACCAAATCCGGCTTGGAAACACGAGGAACCATATATATTTCATTAGCCCAATAAAGCACGCGGATTTCTACATATAATCAACACCTCACCCCACCAGGATTTGAACCAACGATCTTATAATTGTGACCGGGGAACGCTACCTCTGAGCAACCAGGACAATATAAGCAGTCCTAGACTCTACTATATTTCACACAAAGCCTGTTCAACGACCTTATGGCGCGATGAACCTCTAATGGGGACCACCCGTGCCGCTTAGGTGATAAGAGCAACGTTTTACCAAATCCGGCTTGGAAACACGAGGATCCATAGATATTTCATTAGCACAATAAAGCACGCGGGCGTCTACATATAATCAACACCTCACCCCACCAGGATTTTAACCCACTATCTTATAATTGTGACCGGGGAACGCTACCTCTGGGCAACCAAGACAATAAAAGCAGTCCTAGATTCTACTATATTTCACACAAAGCCTGTTCAACGACCTTATGGCGCCATGAACCTCTAATGGGGACCATCTGTGCTGCTTAGGTGATCGGAGCAACGTTTTACCAAATCCGGCTTCGAAACACGAGGATCAATATATATTTAAATAGCCCAATAAAGCACGCTTACTTCTACATATACAGTAATCAACACCTCACCCCACCAGGATTTGAACCCACGATCTTATAATTGTGACCGGGGAACGCTACCTCTAGGCCACTAGGACAATAAAAGCAGTCCTAGACTCTACTATATTTCACACACAGCCTGTTCAACGAGCTTATGGCGCTGTGAACCACTAAAGGGGGCCACCCGTGCCACTTAGGTGATCAGAGCAACGTTTAACCAAATGCGGCTTCGAAACCCGAGGATCCATATATATTTCATTAGCCCAATAAAGCACGCAGACTTCTACATATAATCAACGCCTCACCCCACCCGGATTTGAAGCCACGATCTTATAATTGTGACCGGGGGACGCTACCTCTGGTACTAGGACAATAAAAGCATTCTAGACTCTGCTGGCCTACACAAAGCCTGTTCAACGGGCTTATGGCACAGTGAACTCTAATGGGGACCACCCATGCCGCTTAGGTAATCAAACAACGTTCACAAATCCGGCTTCGAAACACGAGGATCGCCATATATTTCGTTTACCCAACCAAAGCGCAGCGGACTTCTGCATATAATCAACACTCACTCACCAGGATTCAGAAACCACGATCTTATAATTGTGACCGAGGAACGCTACCTATGGGCCACCAGGACACTATAAGCAGTCCTAGACTCTGTTATATTTAACACAAAGCCTGTTCAACGAACTTATGGGGCTGTGAACCACTATAGGGGACCACCCGTGCCACTTAGGTCATCAGAGCAACGTTTTACCAAATGCGGCTTCGAAACAGGAGAATCCATATATATTTCATTAGCCCAATAAAGCACGCAGACTTCTACATATAATCAACACCTCACCCCACCAGGATTTAAACCCAAGATCTTATAATTGTGACCGGGCAACGCTACCTCTGGGCCACCAGGAAAAAAAAGCAGTCCTAGACTCTGCTATATTTCACACAAAGCCTGTTCAGCATTAACCTTGGCGCCGTGAACCTCTAATGGGGACCACCCACCGTGCGCTTGGGTGATCAGGCAACGTTTTTACCAAATGGCTTCCGCTTACCTGAGGAATCCCATATATATTTCATTGCCCAATAAAACGCGCGGACACCATATAATCAACACCTCCACACTGGGATTCAAACCCACGATCTTATAATTGTGGCCGGGGTATACTACCTCTGGGCCACCAGGACAATAAAAGCAGTCCAAGTCTCTACTATATTTCACACAAAGCCTGTTCAACGACCTTATGGCTCCATGAACCTCTAATGGGGACCACCTGTGCCGCTTAGGTGATCAGAGCAACGTTTTACCAAATCCGGCTTCGAAACACGAGGATCCACATATATTTCATTAGCCCAATAAGCTTCAGGACTTCTATATATAATCAACACCCTCACTTACCCAGGAGTTCAAATACAATCTTATAATTGTTACAAGGGTCTACCTCTGGGCCACCAGGACAGTAAACAGTCTAGACTCTACTATATTTCACACAAAGCCTGTTCAACGAGTTTATGGCACTGTGAACCACTATAGGGGACCACCCGTGCCGCTTAGGTGATCAGAGCAACGTTTTACCAAATGCGGCTTCGAAACACGAGGATCCATATATATTTCATTAACCCAGTAAAGCACGCGGACTTCTACATTTAATCAACACCTCAACCCACCAGGATTTGAACCCACGATCTTATAATTGTGACCGGGGAACGCTACCTTTGGGCCAACAGGGCAATAAAAGCAGTCCTAGACTCTGCTATATTTCACACAAAGCCTGTTCAACGACCTTATGGTGCCGTGAACCTCTAATGGGGACCACCCGTGCTGCTTAGTTGATCAGAGCAACGTTTTACCAAATGCGGCTTCAAAACACGAGGATCCATATATATTTCATTCCCCAATAAAGCACGCGGCTTCTACATATAATCAACACCTCATCCCACCAGGATTCGAACCCATGATCTTCTAATTGTGACCGGGGAACGCTACCTCTGGGCCACCAGGACAATAAAAGCAGTCCTAGACTCTGCTATATTTCACACAAAGCCTGTTCAACGAGCTTATGGCGTCGTGAACCTCTAATGGGGACCACCCGTGCCACTTAGGTGAACAGAGCAACGTTTTACCAAATGCGGCTTCGAAACAGGAGAATCCATATATATTTCATTAGCCCAATAAAGCACGCGGACTTCTACATATAATCAACACCTCACCCCACCAGGATTTAAACCCAAGATCTTATAATTGTGACCGGGGAACGCTACCTCTGGGCCACTAGGACAATAAAAGCAGTCCTAGACTCTACTATATTTCACACAATGCCTGTTCAACGAGCTTATGGCGCCGTGAACCTCTAATGGGGACCACCCGTGCCGCTTAGGTGATCAGAGCAACGTTTTACCAAATGCGGCTTCAAAACACGAGGGTCCATATATATTTCATTTGCCCAATAAAGCACGCGGACTTGTACATATAATCAACGCCTCACCCCACTATGATTCAAACCCACGATCTTATAATTGTGACCGGGGTATGCTACCTCTGGGCCACCAGGACACTAAAAGCATTCCTAGACTCTGCTATATTTCACACAAATCCTGTTCAACGAGCTTATGGCGCAGTGAACCTCTAATGGGGACCACCCGTGCCGCTTATGTGATCAGAGCAACGTTTTACCAAATCCGGCTTGGAAACACGAGGATCCATATATATTTCATTAGCCCAATAAAGCAGTCGGACTTCTATATATAACAAACACCTCACCCCACCAGGATTCAAACCCACAATCTTATAATTGTGACCGGGGTAGGCTACCTCTGGGCCACCAGGACAATAAAAGCAGTCCTAGACTCTACTATATTTCACACAAAGCCTGTTGAACGAGATTATGGCGGTGTGAACCACTATAGGGGACCACCCGTGCCGCTTAGGTGATCAGAGCAACGCTTTACCAAATGCGGTTTTGAAACACGAGGATCCATATATATTTCATTCGCCCAATAAAGCACGCGGACTTCTACATATAATCAATGCCTCACCCCACCAGGATATGAAGCCACGATCTTATAATTGTGACTGGGGAACGCTACCTCTGGGCCAACAGGACAATAAAAGCATTCGTAGACTCTACTATATTTCACACAAAGCCTGTTCAATGACCTTATGGCGCCGTGAACCTCTGATGGGGACCACCCGTGCTGCTTAGGTGATCAGAGCAACGTTTTACCAAATGCGGCTTCAAAACACGAGGATCCATATATATTTCATTCCCCAATAAAGCACGCGGCTTCTACATATAATCAACACCTCACCCCACCAGGATTCGAACCCATGATCTTCTAATTGTGACCGGGGAACGCTACCTCTGGGCCACCAGGACAATAAAAGCAGTCCTAGACTCTGCTATATTTCACACAAAGCCTGTTCAACGGGCTTATGGCACCGTGAACATCTAATGGGGACCACCCGTGCCGCTTAGGTGATCAGAGCAACGTTTTACCAAATGCGGCTTCGAAACACGAGGATCCATATATATTTCATTAGCCCAATAAAGCAAACGGACTTCTCCATATAATCAACACCTCACCCCACCAGGATTTCAACCCACAATCTTATAATTGTGACCGGGGAACGCTACCTCTGGGCCACTAGGACAATAAAAGCAGTCCTAGTCTCTGCTATATTTCACACAAAGCCTGTTCAACGAGCTTATGGCACCGTGAACCACTATAGGGGACCACCCGTGCCGCTTAGGTGATCAGAGCAACGTTTACCCAAATGCGGCTTCAAAACCCGAGGATCCATATATATTTCATTAGCCCAATAACGCACGCAGACTTCTACATATAATCAACGCCTCACCCCACCAGGATTTGAAGCCAGGATCTTATAATTGTGACCGGGGAACGCTACCTCCTGGGCCTGGAACCAATAAAAGCAGTCCTAGACTCTGCCTATATTTCACACAAAGCCTGTTCAACGAGCTTTTGGCGCGGTGAACCTCTAATAGGGACCACCTGTGCCGCTTAGGTGATCAGAGCAACGTTTTAACAAATCCGGCTTGGAAATACGAGGATACATATATATTTCAATAGCCCAATGAAGCACGCGGACTTCTACATATAATCAACACCTCACCCCACCAGTTTTTGAACCCACAATTTTATAAATGTGACCGGGGAACGCTGCCTCTGGGTCACCAGTTCAATAAAAGCAGTGCCTGTTCAACGAGCTTATGGGCGCTTTTGTGAACCACTATGAGACCACCGTGCAGCGTAGGTGATCCAGAGCAACGTTTAACCAAATGCGGCTTCGAAACCCGAGGATCCATATATATTTCATTAGCCCAATAAAGCACGCAGACTTCTACATATAATCAACGCCTCACCCCACCAGGATTTGAAGCCACGAACTTATAATTGTGACCGGGGGATGCTACCTCTGGGCCACCAGGACAATAAAAGCAATCCTAGACTCTACTATATTTCACACAAAGCCTGTTCAACGAGCTTATGACGCTGTGAACCACTATAGGGGACCACCCGTGCCGCTTAGGTGATCAGAGCAACGTTTAACCAAATGCAGCTTTGAAACCCGAGGATCCATATATATTTCATTAGTCCAATAAAGCACGCAGACTTCTACATATAATCAACGCCTCACCCCACTAGGATTTGAAGCCACGATCTTATAATTGTGACCGGGGAACGCTACCTCTGGGCAACCAGGACAATAAAAACAGTCCTAGACTCTGCTATATTTCACACAAAGCCTGTTCAACGAGCTTATGGCGTCGTGAACCTCTAATGGGGACCACCCGTGCCACTTATGTGATCAGAGCAACGTGTTACCTAATGCGGCTTCGAAACAGGAGAATCCATATATATTTCATTAGCCCAATAAAAGCCGCAGCGGACGTCTACATATAATCAGCACCTCACCCACCGGGATTTAAACTTGAGATCTTATAATTGTGACCGGGGAACGCTACCTCTGGGCCACCATGACAATAAAACCATTCCTAGACTCTGCTATATTTCACACAAAGCCTGTTCAACTTGCTTATCGCACCGTGAACCTCTAATAGGGACCACCCGTGCCGCTTAGGTGATCAGAGCAACGTTTTACCAAATCCGGCTTCGAAACAAGGAGGATCCATAAATATTTCATTAGCCCAATAAATCACTCGGACTTCTACATATAATCAACACCTCACCCTACCAGGATTCAAACCCCCGATCTTATAATTGTGACCGGGGTATGCTACCTCTGGGCCACCAGGACAATAAAAGCAGTCCTAGACTCTACTATATTTCACACAAAGCCTGTTAAACGAGATTATGGCGGTGTGAACCACTATAGGGGACCACCCGTGCCGTTTAGGTGATCAGAGCAACGTTTAACCAAATGCGGCTTCGAAACCCGAGGATCCATATATATTTCATTAGCCCAATAAAGCACGCAGACTTCTACATATAATCAACGCCTCACCCCACCAGGATTTGAAGCCACGATCTTATAATTGTGACCGGGGGACGCTACCTCTGGGCCACCAGGACAATAAAAGCATTCCTAGACTCTGCTATTTTTCATACAAAGCCTGTTCAACGGGCTTATGGCACGGTGAACCTCTAATGGGCACCACCCATGCCGCTTAGGTGATCATAACAACGTTTTACCAAATGCGGCTTCGAAACAAGAGGATCCATATATATTTCATTAGCCCAATAAAGCACGCGAACTTCTACATATAATCAACACCTCACCCCACCAGGATTTCAACCAACGATCTTAAAATTGTGACCGGGGAACGCTACCTCTGGGCCACCAGGACAATAAAAGCAGTCCTAGACTCTACTATATTTCACACAAAGCCTGTTAAACGAGCTTATGGCTTAGGTGATCAGAACAACGTTTCACCAAATCGGCTTCCAGTACGAGGATCCATATGTATATTTCATTAACCTTAATAAACCGCGGACTTCTACATATAATCAACACCTCACTCCACCAGGATTCGAAACCACGATCTTATAATTGTGACCGAGGAACGCTACCTATGGGCCACCAGGACACTATAAACAGTCCTAGACTCTGTTATATTTAACACAAAGCCTGTTCAACGAGCTTATGGGGCTGTGAACCACTTTCGGGGACCACCCGTGCCACTTAGGTGATCAGAGCAACGTTTTACCAAATGCGGCTTCGAAACAGGAGAATCCATATATATTTCATTAGCCCAATAAAGCACGCAAACTTCTACATATAATCAACACCTCACCCCACCAGGATTTAAACCCAAGATCTTATAATTGTGACCAGGGAACGCTACCTCTGGGCCACCAGGAAAAAAAAGCAGTCTTAGACTCTGCTATATTTCACACAAATCCTTTTCAACGAGCTTATGGTGCAGTGAACCTCTAATGGGTCCACCCGTGCCGCTTATGTGATCAGAGCAACGTTTTACCAAATCCGGCTTGGAAACACGTGGATCCATATATATTTCATTAGCCCAATAAAGCGCTCGGACTTCTATATATATAATCAACACCTCACCCCACCAGGATTCAAACCCACAATCTTATAATTGTGACCGGGGTATGCTACCTCTGGGCCACCAGGACAATAAAAGCAGTCCTAGACTCTACTATATTTCACACAAAGCCCGTTAAACGAGCTTATGGCACTGTGAACCACTATAGGGGACCACCCGTGCCGCTTAGGTGATCAGAGCAACGCTTTACCAAATGCGGTTTTGAAACACGAGGATCCATATATATTTCATTAGCCCAATAAAGCACGTGGACTTCTACATATAATCAACGCCTCACCCCACTAGGATTTGAAGTCACAATCTTATAATTGTGACCGGGGAACGCTACCTCTGGGCCAACAGGACAATAAAAGCATTCGTAGACTCTACTATATTTCACACAAAGCCTGTTCAACGACCTTATGGCGCCGTGAACCTCTAATGGGGACCACCCGTGCTGCTTAGGTGATCAGAGCAACGTTTTACCAAATGCGGCTTCAAAACACGAGGATCCATATATATTTCATTCCCCAATAAAGCACGCGGCTTCTACATATAATCAACACCTCACCCCACCAGGATTCGTACCCATGATCTTCTAATTGTGACCGGGGAACGCTGCCTCTGGGCCACCAGGACAATAAAAGCAGTCCTAGACTCTGCTATATTTCACACAAAGCCTGTTCAACGGGCTTATGGCACAGTGAACCTCTAATGGGGACCACCCGTGCCGCTTAGATGATCATAACAACGTTTTACCAAATGCGGCTTCGAAACAGGAGGATCCATATTTATTTCATTAGCCCAATAAAGCACGCGAACTTCTACATATAATCAACACCTCACCCCACCAGGATTTCAACCAACGATCTTAAAATTGTGACCGGGGAACGCTACCTCTGGGCCACTAGGACAATAAAAGCAGTCCTAGTCTCTGCTATATTTCACACAAAGCCTGTTCAACGAGCTTATGGCACCGTGAACCACTATAGGGGACCACCCGTGCCGCTTAGGTGATCAGAGCAACG
>NW_024721371.1:0-71044 GCF_018991925.1 Homarus americanus | reverse complement strand
TGTTGTCAGCAGTAGTAGACTATGTCCTCCACCTCTGTTGTCAGCAACGGTAGACTATCTCCTCCACCTCTATTGTCAGCAGTAGTAGACTCTCTCTCCTCCCACCTCTGTTTATTCCTTGTTGACAGACTATCTCCTCCACCTCTATTGCTCCAAGCAGGTAGTAGGCTGCTCTCTCCACCACCTGTTGCTTCAACATTAGTGAGACCTCTCCTCCTCTGTTGTCAGCAGTGATAGACTATCTCCTCCTCTATTGTCGGCAGTAGTAGACTATCTCCTCCCTCTGTTGTCAGCAGTAGTAGACCTCCTCCTCCCCACCATGTCAGTAGTAGACTATCTCCTCCACCTCTGTTGTCAGCAGTAGTAGACTATCCTCCACCTCTGTTGTCAGCAGTGGCTCTCTCCTGTTGTCTCCAGCAGTAGTGAGCCTCTCTCACCACCTGTGCCAACATTAGTAGACTATCTCCTCCACCTCTATTTGTCAGCAGTGTGGTGAACTATCTCCTTCACCATCTATTTGTCTCAGCAACAGTAGACTATCTCACCTCCACCTCTCTGTTGTCAGCAGTAGTAGACTATCTCCTCCACTGCATCAGCCTCAGCAGTATTAGACTATCTCTCCTCCCACCATGTTGTCCAGCATTAGTGAATACCTGCTCCATCTGTTTGTGGCTTAGTAGTAGACTATCTCTTCACACCACCTGTTGTCCCAGCAGTAGTAGACTATCTCCTCCTGCCATCTATTTGTGTCATGATAGTAGACCTCTCCTCCCACCATCTGTTGTAACAGTAGTAGATTATCTCCTCCACCATCTGTTGTCATGGTAGTAGATTATCTCCTCCACCATCTGTTGTCCTTGATAGTGAGCTATCTCACCTCCACACTCTGTTGTCAGCAGTAGTAGATTATCTCCCTCCACACCTCTATTTATCAGCAGTAATGTGGGCTTCCTCTCCTCACCTCTGTTGTCAGCAGTAGTGGGCCTCTCCTCCACCATCTGTTGTCTCAGCAGTAGTAGACTATCTCCTCTGCCTCTGTGTTGCCAGCAGTAGTGAGCTATCTCTCCACCCTGTTGTCCAGTGAACTATCTCCTCCACCTCTGCTTTGTCAGCAGTAGTGAACTATATGCTCACTCATTTGTCAGTAGTGACTTCTCTCCTCAACATCCTGGCTGTAGCAGTAGTGAACTATCTCCTCCACCATCTCTGTTGTCCTTGGTAGTAGACTATCTCCTCCAACATCTATTTGTCAGCGTGTGGGCCATCTTTCTCTGGCCATCATGACAGTGAACTATCTCCCCTCTGTTGTCCTTGATGATAATTATCTCCCTCCACACTCTATTTGTCAGCAGTGACATTCATCTCCCTCCACCTCTACATGTGGTAATGGACTATGTCACCTCCACCCTGTTGCTCAGCAGTGATGAACTCTCTCCTCCCACCTGTGTTAGTAGACTAGTTCCTCCACCTCTATTGTTGTGTGGTAGTAGACTATCTGCTTCACTATCTGTTTGTGTGACAGTAATTCTCTCCTCCTACACTCTGTTTGTCTTCAACATTTGATAGACTATCTATTACTATCCTATTTGTCAGTAGTAGACTATCATACCCATCTATTTGTGTCCTTGATGATGACTATCTCGCCACCCATCTGTGTCAGCAGTAGTAGACTATCTCCTCCACCCATCTGTTTGTGGCTTGTTGGTGACTATCTCACCTCCACCTCTGGCCATGGTAGTAGACTATATGTCCTCCACACCCTGTTGTCAGCAGTAGTAGACTATCTCCTCCACCCTGTTGTCAGCAGTAGTAGACTAGTTCCTCCACACTCTCTATTTGTCAGCAATGTGTTAGACCTATCTGCTTCACTATCTGTTTGTCAGCAGCAGTAGACCTCCACCTCTGTTGTCCAGCAGTAGTGAACTATCTCCCTTCACCATCTATTTGTCAGCAGTAGCCGGGCCCCTATCTACTCCACCATCTGTTGTGTGTGGGCCCATCACCTCTTTATCCACTGTCCCAGCAGTGATAATTCTCTCCTCCACCATCTGTTGTCAGCAGTAGTGAATCTCCTCCACCCCTGTTGTCCCAGTAATGCTGGGCTGATGGCCTGGGCAGAGTGCTCCCTGGACTTCACAAAAAATTGAATAAAACAGCCAATGGAAGTCAGAGCTGACTACACCCCTAACTGACGGACTGACAGTCTGGGACATCCCGGCAAAATATTAAATTGGCTCTCCCACTGTCAGACTCTAATTGAAGCTAAAAAGCATGATGCTTATTGTTAACGTGTGTGCTCTATTTGCCTTGTGTCGGTCTGTTACCTTGTGTCACTCTGGCCCCTTGTTTCACTCTGTTACATGTGTCAGTCTGTTGCACTTTCCACCTGTACCTTATGTCCAGTCTGTTCCCTTGTGTCGATCTGTACCTTGTCAATGTCAATCTGCCCCACCTTTTGTCAGTCTATTGCCTTGTGCATCACTCTACCTTGTGTCCAGATGTTTACCTTGTGTCTACCTATTTGTCAGTCTATTACCTTATTTCCTCTATTTACCTTGTGTCAGTCTATTTTGTGAACTGACACCTTATTGATCTGTTACTGTGTCACTCCAGCTTGCCTTATGTCCAATTCTGTACCTGTGTCAAGTCTATTACCTTCATCCCTCCTAGTACCTTGTGTCTCTATTTACCTTGTGTCAGTCTCTGTTGCTGTATGTCACTCTGTTACCTTGTGTCACTCTGTACGCATGTCAGTCACACATACTCTGTTACCTTGTGTCCTTTCTGTTACACTTGTATAGTCTGTTGCATGTCGTCTATTACCTTGTGTCAGTCCTCTTGTGTCACACACTGTACAACATGTCACTCTGTTACCTTGTGTCAGTCTATTTACTGCTTTACTTTCTGTTATGTGTCAGTCTGTACTTATGTCACTCTGTTTGCAGCAATGCTCTGTTGTGTGTCAGTCTGTTACCTTGTGTCACTCTGTTGCCTTGTGTCAGTCTGTTACCTTGTTTTCACTCTGTTACCTTGTAGCTCAATTTCATTTACCTTGTGTCACACTGTACCTTGTGTCAGTCTGTTACCTTGTGTCCTCTCTATTTACCTTGTGTCACTCTGTGTACCTTGTGTCAGTCTGTTACCTTGTGTCCTCTATTTACCCTTGTGTCCAGTCTGTTACCTTATGCATCAGTCTCTGTTACATCACTCTGTTACATATGTCCAGTCTGTTACCTTGTTTCACTCTATTACCATGTAAGTCTGTTACCTTGTGTCAGTCTGTTACCTTGTCACACCGGCCTGCATATGTCAGTCTGACACCTTGTGTCAGTCTGTTGTGTCTCTGTTACCTTGTGTCACTCTAAACATTACCTTGTGTCAGTCTATTTGCATGTGCTCTACATATGTCCAGTCCTTGTTTCACTCTATTACCTTGTATCAGTCTGTTATATCCTCTGTACCTTGTGTCACTCTGTTACCTTGTCAGTCTATTTACCTTGTATCAGTCCTGTTGCATATGTGTCACTGTTACCTTGTGTCATATGTTACATGTGGTCTGTTACCTTGTGTCACTGTTACATAGCAGAGTCTGTTACATGTCCTCTGTTACCTTATGTCCCTCTGTTACCTTGTGTCCCAGTCTATTTACCTTGTGTCACACTGTTACCCCTTGTGTAGTCAGCCCTTATGTCACATATATGTCAGTGTACCTTATGTCAGTCTATTTGTATGTCACACTGTTACCTTGTGTCAGTCTGTTACCTTGGCCTTGCTCTACTTGCCAGCAGCATGTCCAGTCCTATTTACCCCTTGTGTCAGTCTGTTGCCTTGTGTGTCAGTCTGTTACCTTGTGTCAGATCCTCTGTTACCTTGTGTCCTCTGTTACCTTGTCACTCTACTTTTTGCCTGCTCTGCCTGTTACCTTGTGTGGTCTACCTTGTGTCAGTCCCTGGCCCATGTCCAGTCTGTTGCCTTGTGTCAGTCTGTACCTTGTGTCACTCTGTTGCAGCAACCCTTCACTCTAACCTTCCTCTCTATTTACATGTACTGTACCTTGTGTCAGTCCTGTTACCTTGGCATCCCGTCTGTTACCTTATGTCCACACACTGTTACCTTGTGTCAGTCTATTTACCTTGTGTCACTCTGTTACCTTCATGTATTCAGTCTGTTTCCTTGTGTCCAGTCCTATTTACCTTGTGTCACACTGTTACCTTGCCAGTCTGTTACCTTGTGTCAGTCCTGTTACCTTGTGTCACTCTGTTGTTACCTTGTGTCAGTCTGTTGCATGTGTCACTCTGCCTTGTGTGTGTCCTCCTGTTACCCTTGTGTCACTCTGTTGCCTTGTGTCACACTTTGTTGCCTTGTGTCAGTCTGTGTTGCCTTGATCTGTTTACCTTGTGTCACACTATTTGCCTTGTGTCCTCTGTTACCAGCTGTGTCAGTCTGTTACCTTGTGTCAGTCTGTTACCTTGTGTCCAGTCTGTTACCTTGTGTCAGTCTGTTGCCTTGTGTCAGTCTGTTACCTTGTGTGTCCTCTGTTACCTTGTGTCACTCTGTTACTGTATGTCCTCTATTTATGTGTCCTCTCCTATTACCCTTGTGTCAGTCTGTTACCTTGTGTCAGTCTACTCTGTTACTGTGTCAGTCTGTTACTTGTGTCAGTCTGTTACCATCATCATCATCATTATCACCATCATCATCATCACCATCATCATTATCACCATCACCATCTTCATCATCATCACCATCATCATCATTATCACATCATCATCATCATATCACCATCACCATCATCATCATCATCATCACCACCATCATCATCATCATCATCATCATCACCACCATCATCATCATCATCATCATCATCACCATCATCATCATCACCACCATCATCATTATCATCATCATCATCACCATCATCACTACCATCATCATCATCATCATACAGCAAAATAATACACATGTCAACAGAATATTTATGTAAAAATAACATAAATAATCATGGGGTTTGTCTCAGGTGACGGTGACCCATTACAACTCTGCATTATATTATACTACTCTCAGAACGAGACTGGTGAGAGAGAGAGAGAGAGAGAGAGAGAGAGAGAGAGAGAGAGAGAGAGAGAGAGAGAGAGAGAGAGAGGTAAGACACAGATGATTTGATGCATTATGGGTACGGGTCGTGTCACGGGCCCACCCACGCCACACTTCTTCTATTATACACTGTGTGACGTACCATCCACCTCACTCACCCACCAGAGACACGCTTATCAATCACCCTATTACCACCTCAGTGTTAGGTACCAATATGCCAAGTTGGTATTATGCTGGAATTATAACGAAATTGTCACCACTGATATCCAGCACTAGCTGCTACTATCACAAAAAACTTCCCCACACACGGTCAAAATACCTTTGACCTTATCTTAACCAAATTAGCGGACCAGTACCAACCACCTCAACCAATGCCTCCTACTGGGTGTAGCACACACCTATCAGTGTTCTGGTCCCCAGCTGCCACTCCCACTCAAGTACAGAGACCCTACATCAAGACCTACAGGCCGATTACTGACTCTGCAATGAGTCTCTTCAGGCAGTGGATAGTTCACCATCCCTGGATTAAAGTACTTTGTGTGGATGACGTGGATACCAAATGGATAAATTACACCAACGCCACCACGGAAGCTCACCACCACTTCTTTCCCTAGAAGTCCGTCAGATTACACCCAGCTGACTTGCCCTGGATCACACCTAGGATCAAAAGACTTATGCAACAGAGAGACAGCTCCTTTTATCTCAATGACCACAACCGCTACAGGTCCCTTCGCAGCCAAGTCATCCGCGAAATACGCACTGCAAAGAAGTCTCACTACCCAACCAAGTTCCAGCACCTGAAGCAGACCAATAACAGTCAGTGGTATGGTAAGCTTAAAACCCCTGTGGAATAAACAATAAGACACACCCCCTCCCCTTCCCTGGTCATCTCACTAATGTTGACGCAGCTGAGCAATCAAACAACCATTCCGCAACTATATGCCAGACTCTCCCACGGCTTAGCACGGCTTACCTTCCAGCCCCCTTTCCCACTGACTTAGTAGAAGAATTTGAAGCAAAACGTTCGGACAAACTGAAGTTAAAGCGCCCCAACAAATCCCCCCTTGACATACCAATAAAACTCTACAAGGAGTTCTCCCCGGAATTAGCTAAACCCCTTTGCTCCATCATCAATGCTTTCCTCAGCCAATCATGATGCCCAGCTGACTGGAAGATCTCATATGTGTCACTAGTGCCCAAGACAACTAGCCCACAATCCTTAAGTGAATCCCAATACCCAGCTTAATCTGTGCAAGTTTCGTGTTTGACTGAGCTTATGCTGATATTGCAGGCGCCATAGATCCTCAGCAATTTGGCAATATGAAAACCTCCTCCACCACTCACTGTCTTGTCAGCTTTCTCGACAACATATACCGCCATCTGGAAAAACGAAAAACACCTATGGCTGTCTCCTTCATTAACTTCACCAAGGCATTTGACCTAGTCGACCACAATTTAATCATCAACAAAGCTATCAACCTCGGGTTTCGAGGAAGTCTTATACCATGGCTTTCAGACTTCCTTAGTGACCGACGCCAAGCCGTATGCTTCTGAGGGGCTGTCTCCACTTTTCAGTCACTCATCTGTGGCGTTCCCCAAGGCACCAAGATGGGAGTGCTCTGCTTCCTTATGCTTATCAAGGATGCCCTAAGAGAAACCCTGCTCGCTAGAAATATGTCGAAGACTTCACCATTGAGATCAGTGTCAACAATTCGGCTCTGACTATACCACCCTCCAGGATTTATTGAACAGCCTCCAAAATTGTGCCACCAGCAACCACGTCACCCTCAGCCATACAAGATCATGGTTATGCACATCAACGTTGTCCCACTCCCTTCAATTACTTTAGGCCCCAACACAATCCAGGATGTAGACTCCACTAAGCTCCTCGGCGTCACTATAGATAACAAACTAAATTGGAAAACACACGTTAGTGAAGTTGTCAAATCCTCCAGTTTCCGCCACCTCCTCTGCCGACTCAAGCTCTCAAGTCCCTCGGAGTTCCTGTGGCCGAGCTGCTCAGTGTTTACTGAACATTCATACTTTCCAGGCCCACCTATGTCTCCCCTGCCTGGTCTTCCTCCTTAAATGCCACACAACGTAAACACATAGAAAAAGTGAAAACGAGGGCATGCAAGTTCATTCTCCCCCCTCTCCTACTCCACATATCTGGAAGAGCTCAACATACTGACCCCTCTCGACTCTCTCTGACCATCACCACGATCTCATCTGCAAATTTGGTGAGAAGCTTCTGCCCCATCCTCGATACCGGCTCCTACTACCACCCGAGATCCCTCGTCCGCGAATTGCTGTTCGACACCCCAACCGCATCCACCCCATACGAACACGTACTGATCCCTATAAAACAGCCCAGTCCCAACCATTGTGAAAATGACCAATAACTTGTATTCAACCAGTGTATTCATTCCCAGTCAATCTTACTTTTTGCACTGTTACTGTGTTGAAATGCCCTGTAGTATAACCTGTTCACACCCAGAGGTCCAGGGTTCGATTCCCGACTAGTGACGTATTGTTTGTATATGAAGTCCACGTGCTATATGGACTGATGATATACATATATATATATATATATATATATATATATATATATATATATATATATATATATATATATATATATATATATATATATATATATATATATATATATATATATATATATTGATAAAATCACACAAGGAAAAGGGAAAGAATGGAGCACCTTAGCTTTCGTCTTTTTTCAACACATCTTCAGAGGCAACTGAATTACAAAGACTGAGAGAGAGAGCTTATGTACACAGGGTGACCTTACAAAACATGAGGTCAGATAAAAAAACATGACATCCACTAGTCCACACACCAACCACACAACAAACGTAAGAAGATCTTATAAGAACGGGCGACATAACTATTCATGTCAAGTCAGGTAAAAACATGGAACCCACTAATCATCTATCATACATGTACCTTACATGCTTTCAAAGCATTTTAACCTTGGGCCACTGACATATAAATTTGTGTAACATATTATCAGTTTTGTACTGACCATCACTAAGGTTTATAGAATTCATTTCTCTAATCAAAATTGCTTTAACTAGACGCCTTTCTGTGAGACATGATAATTTATACACTTCTAAACTGTTTCCCAATCTAAGGGGTAATTATTGTTCCTTATATGAACGAACAGTGCACTGCTTTCAGGTGCCGTTCTAATATTGTACTTGTCTTGAATAAAGACGAAAGCTACCTGTAAGGTTCTCTCCATTGTTTCCCTTTTCCTGTGTGATTTTATCAAAATTTATCTTATCCACGTTTCCATTGTGGATCTATATATACACACACACACACACACACACACACACACACACACACATACACACATATACATATATAAATATATATATATATATATATATATATATATATATATATATATATATATATATATATATATATATATTTCATACCCAATAAAGCGGGTTGAGGTGTTGATTGTATGAAGTCCGATTGCTTTATTGGGCTAATGAAATATATATGGATCCTCGTGTTTCAGCCGGATTTGGTAAAACGTTACTCTGACCACTTACGTGATACGGGTAGTCCCCATTAGAGGTTCACGGCGCCATAAGCTCGTTGAACAGGCTTTGTGTGAAATATAACAAAGTCTAGGACTGCTTTTAGTATCCTGGTGTCCAGCGGTTAAGGCCCGGTCACAGTCATGGGGCTCGTGGGCCGGGTTCGAATCTGGCGGGTTGAGGTGTTGATTGTATATATATATATATATATATATATATATCTTATAAAAATCTCACACGGGAAAATGGAACAACGGAGTACCTTAGCTTTCGTGATTTTATCAAGATTTATCTTATCCACGTTTTCATTGTGGATTTACATGAAATATATATATATATATATATATATATATATATATATATATATATATATATATATATATATATATATATATATATATATATATATATATATATATATATATATATATATATATATGTAACCGGTCGGTATTACTGACCTTTAAATTCTCACTTGACTTGTGTATTAAATAATATTAGATGGTAATTGCAGTGGAAGCACCCCTTTGAGAACAAACCCGAACCAGCACAAGAACACTTAAATTTACTAACAAAATGAATTCTCCGTGACCCATGGAAGGATAGCGTCTGTGACTGGGATGAATGAGACACACTGTAAAATTTAGACACTTATATTCCCTCCAACACTACAGACACAATCAAATAATGGTACACCAATATGCGCACCTCTTAACCTGAACTTAAAACACTACTCTGGGGAGTAAAAGTTATACATGATATTGAAATTATTAAGACATATTAAATGCATTAAAGGAACTAAATCACAGTATCACTTGCAACACAAGGGAAAAAACTCATCTGAAAAACAGTTCCCTCATTCTCTGGTTTCAATTAGTGACATAAACATTAAAAAACAATACTATCAAAATTATTTAAGAAATATTAACTACACACAGCAAGACAACATCAGTAACTGAAAAAAGAGTATTAACTACACACAAAAATATTATCACTATTATTAAGAAGATACTGAGTCCACCAATACCCGTGAAACATGCTTCCTAACCTAACACATAGATTCCACCTACACTCCGTAGTTTTTAAGGCACACCCAACAGGCACCCGTAGTTTAAGGCCCAAACCAGCCTTTCAACCTTGGAAAATGTACCCTAAGTTCCACTGACTCCTGGGCCCAGTGTGTGCCCCCCCTGTATCACTCAGCTGGCTTCACTTTACCCCCAGTACATCCATGAAACGGAAGGGAGTGAGCCAATCAGACCTTGTACAGTTGAGAGAAGCTTTAGCTTCCCGTTAGTAAGAGGTTTTCACTAAGCTGCTTGAAGATATGTGGTATTGTGAGCTGAGGTAGAGGAGAGCTGATGACCCCAAACGATCGTCACGTCGTTAGTTGGGCACCCAGACAGCTGGGTTCACTCCAACTCTCACCATACTTAACAGGTGGCTCAAACCCAGGTCAGTGGACGGTCATACAGCTCGCTTCACCACTCGTCTCATACCGCCAGTGAACGTTATCATACCGCGTGGGCTTTACAGAACTCTGAAAAAACCCGGGCTGTTAGCTATTGTCTCACATCACGGTTTGTTCCTACCGCCCTATCTAGCTTTGTCTGAGAGTGAATAAAATTTACTTGTTAATACTGATGTTAAATAACGAAGGAACCAGTTCATGCAGTCCATCTCTCCTGGGTACAGCGCAGAGATGGTCCTGCTAGCTTGACCTCTCTCACAACTCCCCAAGCCACGCTTTCTCAGGCATTCACTCTTTTCAGGAGTAAATGATTTACCAGACGATTAACAGCTTAATTAGGATGTATGCAAATATTTTAGACTGGGAAACGATCTATAATTATTTTCAATTTAATAGCTGATATTTAATTTCATGATTCGCGTCCCTATTAATTCGGTAAACTACAATTAGTATCGCATAGGCCTAGTTCCAAAAGCTCTCACTACGTGCAGGAGCGCTCCTCCCTCAGTCGACCTTGAAAACTCAGTATCGCCAATGGCGCAGCATTTGAAATTACACTGAAATGTCTGAATATTATATATATACAGTCAACCCTCGCTTTACGCGGGCCCACTTTACGCGTTTCCACGTTTATGCGGTACCCTGCCGAACACGGAATGCTCACTTTCCACGGTGTGTGTACCCTTTTACGCGGAGAGCGGCGTGAGCAGCGTGTGCACAAGGTCGCCCAGTCATCAAAAAATTACCGAGTTCTTTACCTGCCACCCACCACAGCCGGCCCAAGTCAGTGATAGTGATAATGATAGTGAGGATATGGACTTTGAGGGGTTTGACAAAGAGGCCCTGCAAGCCTCTGTGGTGGATAGTGATACAATTGATACAAGTGATACAGGTGAGGGCCCTCTGCCTCGGAACCAATCCCCCATCCCCGTGTGAACAGCCATCTTTTCTACTAATGTAAGTGTTAAAAAACCTAATACTATTGATATTTCTCTTAATTATTAATTGTGTGTGCATACCATCATAAAATTAAGAAGTTATTTTTACTACAACGTAGGCATTGTGTCTGAAAAAGTGGAGTTTGGGGGTCGGCCCGGTCTCTATTTCAATTAATCCCATATGTTATGTTGTTCACTTTACGTGTTTCTCACTTTACGCGGGCCGCCGTGGGTTGAATTAACCGCATAGAGTGAGGGTTCACTGTATATATATATATATATATATATATATATATATATATATATATATATATATATATATATATATATATATATATATATATATATATATATATATATATATATATATATATATATGTAATAATAATAATAATAATAATAATAATTAACGGTTTATTGAAAAAGTTCTGTGTATATTACCTTTTAATTTTCTTATTTGTTTCTTCTTAGTTCTTAATTCCTTATTTTCCTTTTTTTTATTCTCTGTATACTCGTGAGATGGAGGTGAGACGGGAAGAAAGGAGAGAGGGAGGACTATGGAATGTAGGGGAGAGGAGACTCAGGGCTATGTTGTGGTTAGGCTAGGCCCTCACACCAAGGGGAGATGGAGGAACCTGGATGTTGATCGATTTACGGATCGTGTTCCAAAGTAATGGTTTGCCTGTGCAGTTGGGGAGTTGTCCGGTCTTCTTGGACTATTCCTTGACACTGGGTCATGCAACTCGGTAATTTAGGGTGTGATTGTTGTGTTGGCGACAGCTTCTAAACCTTAAACAAATTCACGCCTAGGTGGCCCTTGGCCGGCCGTCCTCGTTACACGAGAGGCAGCCATTGTTTAATTTATTAATGTATCGCTGCACAACATCAAAGACATGTATGACAATGTTTTACTCAACACCAAGAGGGGGAATTTATAACACTACTTAACGGTTCTCTGTTTATTGATCACCTTTTATTGAATTGACAATTATACTTCAAAACAATAAACCTATCGTCCTAGCTACTTAAACAGGGGTCACATAAACCGCAATACAATTTGTGAAATGGATAAAACCTTAAGTGTACTCACTGAGATATATCCATACTGAAGAAACCCGGTCGACCAGAGGTATGTCTACACTTAACCAATTCCTACCAGACTCTCTTTTTGAAAACCGAGTGCCCGCCTTGCTGGGCAGTGGGCATGAACTCAGCCTCCAGCTGATCAGCACAGTTAAGACTATGATGTCACACTCACAGACCACTGTGATTGGTGCACGCCTCAGCCACTCCTGGTTTTGGCCGGGACACTTGTGTTGTGTTATGGCGGGTAATCTTTGTTTAAGCTGAATTTTCCTGTATTTCTCTAAACATGACATAATCTACTCCAAAAAATCATGGTATTGTTACATGGGAACCTGGATGTTAATCGATTTACGGATCGTGTTCTGGGGTAATGGTAAGCCAGTGCAGTTGGCGAGTTGTCCGGTCTTCTCAGACTATTCCATGACATTGGGTCATGCAACTCAAGGTGTAGTGGTTGTGTTGGTGACAGCTTCTACACCTTTCAATAAATTCGCGCCTAGGTGGCCCTTGGGGCGATCATCCTCGTAAACAAGGGGCAACCATTAATAAATCTTGGGGCGAATTTAGGGGGAGTTTCCGACAATTACGGTGACGTTGTTTGCACTCATTGGCCGTGATGAACGCTCAGTTACGACACCCGCAGTGCCGCCCAGACGAGGGCGGAGCTTACAGCGTTTACGACTGCTTTGAGCTGTAGTCAGAGAAAGAGTGAGGCACTCCGAGGTGCCACAAGGAACATGAGTGACTCTCTTTTGACCTTAAATCATTTTAATGACTATTTCGGTTTCTCTTTTGGGTAATTAATGACTCTAGGGCATAACCTTAATTTAAAATGTGTGCTGATGGCAAATACATGTTAATTCGGGGATTAATTCTGAGTGTTGTATCTGCTCGCACACGGCTAGGCCTCTGACGTCATGAATCCTAGGAGGGGCCTCACACTCAGTGATTTTATTTTATTCTCTGCTAATATTTACTAATAGTTCTCTTCAAAGCGTCGTTCCTTATGTTAATTTAAGTTGTTCTATATCATAACTTCATCTAAGAAATTCTTACTTTACTATTCGTTCTTAAAGGCAAGTCGTGGACATCTGCTACTATTGGAGCAGCGTTTATTTGTACTACATTTTCTGGTTGAGTAGACTCACTGCTATCATTTAGGATATCATCGGGTAGTTGGGTCCCGGCGATATCCACTGTGGCCTCCTGTGTCGGCTCCCTGCCATGTGGGTTGAGACAACTGTTTCCCTCACTTTGGGCGACAGTTACGTCCGCCTCCGACATCTGTTTTGGTCCCATACAGAAGAAGAAACTAGTTCTTATGAGGAAAGGGCGGAGAGGTGATAGGCTGGACTGCTGTGTCCGGGTAGTAGTGGCATACGTGCGAGCGCAGGTGGGCTGTCACTACATGAAGTGATCGTTACTTGTGGGAGGCGACCACAAGCGTAGAACACTTGGCCTTCTGTCACTGATCTTAGGGGCGAGAGTCGAGAGGCCACCCCCGCCAAAGTAGGCCTATAGACACTGGCACTGGCACCTGGCACCTGGCACCTGCCATCCCGCCAAGCACTCACAATTCGCTTGGTGATCGCCGGTGAACACACCGATATTTGCGATTAATGCCATAAGGGATGAGAAGAACCTTCGGTGACATGCTTAGGGTGAGATCCGATATTCACCAACACACTGTGAAATTCCCGCTCCCACACTCCGAGTATGTCCCCTCCAATAACACTCTAGATGAGGGAGGACACTCCACCACACCCACGCCGCGCTGGCCCACTACTACTACATATTAATTAATAATGGTCAAGAGTGAGAAACGATATACTGTATGTATGTTGTGTTGTGAAAGTAAGATAAACTATTGAGACCCTGCAATTGTGTGTAATTGAGGCAGAAAGTCAGATCGGCAACCTGGGACTTGGTCATATATGGCAGGATGGTCTACCATTAGACAACACATTATGCTTCCAATATTTTCCCAGGCGGTAGTACCTCCCTGTTTGGTAGCTGCCTACTATCTCTTGTGTCGAAAGTTTACGTCTTCACTTGATAAGGGAAATATTTTTCTTGCAATAGCTTTACCTGACTAATATATATATATATATATATATATATATATATATATATATATATATATATATATATATATATATATATATATATATATATATATATATATTATTTCTATATTTTACTCTTAAAATTTGTTTGTTGTTGATATTATGCTTCCAAGGTATATATTTGTTGCTTGAGGGCAAAATTTCTTCGTTTACTCTGTTATTTGTTTTTTTCTGCTGTTAAACTTTACTTTTGTCTTTATTTTATCTACAGTATATAAAACCATATATATGAACCCTGTGTCCACCTCACTATTGTTCTCTCCAGGTCACCTCCTGACAGTTATTATTATTATTACATAAGTTGGTTAATACCAAACAAGCAGATCATAACTAATGCAAGAGTGACTCGGTGTTCGTCTTCATTAAGGAGGAAGTAATGAGGAGAGAGGGAGGTGGTGTGATGGTAGACCCGCCCATCATATTATAACTAATGACCCACCTTAATTATATCTAACTCTCAGCGGCTCCTGCCATAACTTATACATTAACTCAAGTTGTGAGAACGTATATAACTGGCTTACTTAAGTTAAGACACACGGATAAACTCTGGATGGCTCCTACGAAAATTTGTAAATTTAATGAAGCTTTGAATACGGTGAAAGTGACTAAGTTAAGTTGTGACTCACCCTCCCACCCCCACACACACAACCCTCACATACTGTACATATGCTGTTAACGCTCATAGGAGCGTTATTGGTTTGTTGCTGGAGAAATAAACCCTCAACGTTGACGCGTACCATATAATTCGGTCAAAACCTGTTAAAGAACATTTCTCGTATAACAAATGCTGTTATCTCAGGACACATATTATGAAATATAATCAATATACAGTACATAGCCTGTTAACATCTTAAATATATCTCGCATGTTATAACTATTGATACAGGAGACAATTGGTATAATATGATCAAATTGCAGTACACAAATATACTTATTAAAGTTATTTAGAGTTTCTTAGCAGATTTTAATACTTCACGATCACTCACGTTTTAGGGTCTAGTGGTCTGAACCAACGTGTTGTCTGTCCTGTAGAAATCAGTAGACTACCCTCGAGGGCAATCTCAGCCCGGAGGCGAGGGCCATATGTCTTCGTATTGAAACACCTCAGCAGATTGGTCAGCAAATTCGTTGTCAACACTATATTCCTTATCTCATCCACTCTCTCTCTCGCCTAGTTTATCTTATTATGGTTATCCCTCTCTTTCTCTCTCTTCTAGCTTATCTTACTGTGGCGGTAACATATGCACCCCTTATACAAATACATCCCAAACACACACACACACACACACACTACTACTATTACTACTTTGCTGTCACTCGGAATCGAGTATGACGATCCTCCAGCTATGATACAATGATATGAGCTCTGAGGTGACTAAAGAGGCCGATATGGGACCGGCAGGGTCGTCCACAGATGTTGCACGTGTGGAGGGCTACATCTAGTGCGGAGGGGAGGGGGGCAGCGTTTTTCCGGTGTTGGAGCTTGTCTGCCTCGGTATGCAGTCGGGCTAACTCGAAAGTATTGACACCTTCTTGTGTGGTGCTCCTCCAAGGGTTACGGTGTGGAGTAATCGTCCCCCAGGTGAGGGATCGATTTGGCACTCTTCAGGTTTGTCTGAAGACTATCCTTATACATTTTCAGTTGCCCGCCAGCGTTACGTTTACTATTCGTTAGGTGACTGTAAAGTAGCTGCTTTGGTAGTCTACTGTCGTCCATGCGGTTAAAATGGCTACTCCAGCATAGTTGCTCATGGATAATGGTAGCCTCAATGCTCCTACAGTTGGTGTCAACGAGAATACTGGCAAACTCGGAGGATGGAACGTAGACTACGTTGGTGAAAGTTTTCAAGTGCCTTGAGGTGCCTCCTGTATGTAACCTATGTCTTGCTCCCATATAGCAGGGTAAGGAGGACCACTGCTCGATATACGTGCAACTTCGTAGATAATTTCGTCTACCTACAGCTGAAGACACTTGTACGGACTCTGCCAAAGGCTTGAGATGCACATCTGATCCGATGCTGAATCTCTTCATCGCTGTCCGCAGTGGTGGACAGGTGGGAGCCAAGATACTGAAAGTGGGTAATGAAGGTTCCAAGTGTTCCCTGACGAAGGCAGTGAAGGGTAGGGAAACACCGGGTAACACTGAAGTCCATTTATTCGGATAGGAGAAATACAAGTGGTGACTAGAGTGTGCCATGCACGGCCCACGAGGTCAGACTGAGACTGCCTTGCCATATGGCAGCCTCGGTGCAATGTTGCCACATAACACGTGCAGTGTTGCCACGTAATTATATACATAGATGCTACTCGGCACAGTAGCTTAGATATATAACCTACATCTTCATTTACGTAAGGATCTTCGAACACATGGGCACCTGTTACCGTAACCTAGCTCTCGATGCTGCACACAAGAGGAACGAGAATGACAAGAACTGGGCATGGAGGAGAGAATTCAGAATGTTGATCAAGGCAGCCTCACTCTTTTGGTGTTCACAACCACTGGTGGGATGGGACCAAGTGCAAGTCGCTTCTACGCAAGACTGACCAAGATGTCATCTGAGCAGAAGCAGTAGCCCGAAGCCACTTTGCAGCCTGGTTGAGATGTCAACTGTCCTCTCTGCTTAGATCTGCATTGCTTTGCCTCAGGGGAACGAGATCTTCGGCCCCAAAGCCGACAACAGTCGAAAATATTGACTATGAGGCAACAGTTACTGAATGCCGCATAGATCTGCGGCTCAACTAACTCAACACAGTTAGAGTAACTACTTCGTATGAGGATATTTAATATTAAGGTAATAAAATGGTGGCAAAGGTGTGGCTATTGGGTAATAAATGTGTGGAGAACGCATGGCTATAAAGCAGCAGCAGCAGCAGCAGCAGCAGCAGCAGCAGCAGCAGCAGCAGCAGTAGCATTGTAGATGCCATTGCTCTAAGGTACGGTAGGTCAGTAGAAGGTTTGCCCTCCTAATGCGTGTGTGGCTCTTCCTATGACGTCGATCACGCCATGGTGTGCAAGAAAGGGGGCTTCATATGCATGAGGCATGGCGAAGTAAGGGATCTCACATTAAATATGTTGAAGGAAATCTGTCATGATGTCAGGGTAGAACCGACCCTCCTTCCATTGGACGGTGAGAATTTCCAACATAGGACTTCAAACACATCCAAAGAAGCCCGTGTTGACGTCAGTGCTCGAGGATTCTGGATGAGGGGACAGCGAACCTTCTTCGACATCAGGATTTTTGATCCCATGGCCGCATGTCATCGTAACTTAGCTCTCGATGCTGCACACAGGAGGAACGAGAACGACAAGATAAGTGCATATGGGGAGAGAATTCAGAACGTTGATCAAGGCAGCTTCACTCCTTTAGTGTTCACAACCTCTGGTGGGATGGGACCAAGTGCAAGATGCTTCTATGCCAGACTCGCGGAGGTGCTATCCGAACAGAAGCAGCAGCCCAGAAGTTATGTTACAGCCTGGATGAGATGTCGACTGTCCTTCTCTCTCCTTAGGTCGGCTTTGCTCTGCCTCAGGCGAACGAGAGCATCGGCCCCAAAGCCGACAACAGTTGCAGATATTGACTATGAGGCAACAGTCACTGAATGCCGCATAGATCTGTGGCTCAACTAACTCAACACAGCTCGGGTAGCTAAAATAGTAGCGAAGGATGGCTATTGGGGGAGGATGGAGGCCATCATGTTTAAAAAGAAAAGAAAAAAAAGAAGTAGTTGTGGTAATCGTAGTAGATGTGCGGCTTAACTAACTCAGCTCCGACAGTAACCTTTGTACTAAGATAGTTAGGTCCTCCTAAGATGTCCCCACACACAATGCTTCCGTGACGCCTGCTGGACCACCACTCCACGACCCCCTGACGGAGACACGATGATCCTCCCCATACTGGCCAGATATTATGTAAATAACATTGATTACGTGTTAAAGGAAATATCCTTCCTTCCTTAGGCTTTAGTAAGCCCCTTTATAATATTTATACTGTATATACTTGTGACACTTGCCAGATGCTTCTGGTGTTATTGTACAGGGGTACCTAGTGACAGCACTAGGATCCCACTTCCTCTATCAAGGAATAAATATTGAAATTTAATTGAATTGATAGTTAGGTAATAAAATGTGTGGAGAAGGCATGGCTATAAGGAGAGGTTGGTGACCATTAAAAAAAAGCAGCAGCAGTAGTATTGTAGGTGGTATGTAATTTATCCTAATAAAATATAAACTTGTGAAAGGTCTTCGTAGAGGTTCCAGTGTTGCAATTCCACAGAACTCCCAACCGATAATATTTTGGAAGTTTTATTAAATTATTGGAAGCCACAGAAAATATGAAGAATGTGTGGTTCGGCTACCCTAGCAGTGTAAGGTAGATATGGTAGACGTATAGTGTAGAGTGTATGGTACATGTGTGGTGTAGAGTGTATGGTACATGTGTGGTGTAGAGTGTATGGTACATGTGTAGTGTAGAGTGTATGGTTCATGTGTAGTGTAGAGTGTATGGTACATGTGTAGTGTAGAGTGTATGGTTCATGTGTAGTGTAGAGTGTATGGTACATGTGTAGTGTAGAGTGTATGGTACATGTGTAGTGTAGAGTGTATGGTACAGTGTATGTGGTGTAGAGTGTATGGTACATGTGTGGTGTAGAGTGTATGGTACATGTGTAGTGTAGAGTGTATGGTACATGTGTAGTGTAGAGTGTATGGTACATGTGTAGTGTAGAGTGTATGGTACATGTGTGGTGTAGAGTGTATGGTACATGTGTAGTGTAGAGTGTATGGTTCATGTGTAGTGTAGAGTGTATGGTACATGTGTAGTGTAGAGTGTATGGTACATGTGTAGTGTAGAGTGTATGGTACATGTGTAGTGTAGAGTGTATGGTACATGTGTGGTGTAGAGTGTATGGTACATGTGTGGTGTAGAGTGTATGGTACATGTGTGGTGTAGAGTGTATGGTACATGTGTGGTGTAGAGTGTATGGTACATGTGTGGTGTAGAGTGTATGGTACATGTGTAGTGTAGAGTGTATGGTACATGTGTAGTGTAGAGTGTATGGTAAATGTGTGGTGTAGAGTGTATGGTACATGTGTGGTGTAGAGTGTATGGTACATGTGTGGTGTAGAGTGTATGGTACATGGTTCATGTGTAGTGTAGAGTGTATGGTACATGTATAGTGCAAGTATATATTTTGCATATATATTTAAGTATGGTACATGTATAGTGCAGAGTGTATGGTACATGTATATTGTAGAGTGTATGGTACATGTATATTGTAGAGTGTATGGTACATGTGTGGTGTAGAGTGTATGGTACATGTATAGTGTAGAGTGTATGGTACATGTATATTGTAGAGTGTATGGTACATGTGTAGTGTAGAGTGTATGGTACATGTGTAGTGTAGAGTGTATGGTACATGTATAGTGCAGAGTGTATGGTACATGTATATTGTAGAGTGTATGGTACATGTATAGTGCAGAGTGTATGGTACATGTATATTGTAGAGTGTATGGTACATGTGTGGTGTAGAGTGTATGGTACATGTGTAGTGTAGAGTGTATGGTACATGTATAGTGCAGAGTGTATGGTTCATGTGTAGTGTAGAGTGTATGGTACATGTATAGTGCAGAGTGTATGGTACATGTATATTGTAGAGTGTATGGTACATGTATAGTGCAGAGTGTATGGTACATGTATATTGTAGAGTGTATGATACATGTATATTGTAGAGTGTATGGTACATGTGTGGTGTAGAGTGTATGGTACATGTATAGTGCAGAGTGTATGGTACATGTATATTGTAGAGTGTATGGTACATGTGTAGTGTAGAGTGTATGGTACATGTGTAGTGTAGAGTGTATGGTACATGTATAGTGCAGAGTGTATGGTACATGTATATTGTAGAGTGTATGGTACATGTATAGTGCAGTATGGTACATGTATATTGTAGAGTGTATGGTACATGTGTGGTGTAGAGTGTATGGTACATGTGTAGTGTAGAGTGTATGGTACATGTGTGGTGTAGAGTGTATGGTACATGTGTAGTGTAGAGTGTATGGGTTCATGTGTGGTGTAGGTGTATGGTACATGTGTAGTGTAGAGTGTATGGTACATGTGTGGTGTAGAGTGTATGGTACATGTGTAGTGTAGAGTGTATGGTACATGTGTGGTGTAGAGTGTATGGTACATGTGTGGTGTAGAGTGTATGGTACATGTGTAGTGTAGAGTGTATGGTACATGTGTAGTGTAGAGTGTATGGTACATGTATAGTGCAGAGTGTATGGTACATGTATATTGTAGAGTGTATGGTACATGTGTGGTGTAGAGTGTATGGTACATGTGTAGTGTAGAGTGTATGGTACATGTATATTGTAGAGTGTATGGTACATGTATAGTGCAGAGTGTATGGTACATGTATATTGTAGAGTGTATGGTACATGTGTGGTGTAGAGTGTATGGTACATGTGTAGTGTAGAGTGTATGGTACATGTGTAGTGTAGAGTGTATGGTACATGTATATTGTAGAGTGTATGGTAGGTCAAGACCTATTTGGCGCTGCTCTGGAGGCTGCTAGACCAACTGTAATGTTGGCACACACCGCAACTTCCTCCCCTGAACCCCTCCTCCCCACCGGAATATCAACAAGTTCTCGCCAGAAGTTACAATTTAATTTCGGAAAGGAATGGAATCAGTGTTGAACAGTGAAGAACAGTGCTTTAAGCCAGTGAAAATAATGCAACAGTAACAGTAACAGCTGAGAGTCGTATCCAAGTTAACCTTCAAACAGTGTAAGGTCTATTAACATTCTTTTCAGCTGTTTTCGAATCAGTGGACGACGGGCACGATTATGATGTGGAGGAGATATTCTAAAATGGATTAGGGCGTGGTTATAGGACAGGAAACAGCGAGTAAGCATTAACGTCACTAAATTCAATTGGGGTAACCTCACGAGTGGAGTAGTCTCCAAGGCTCAGTACTTGGACCATTATTATTTTTTATATGCAAAAACGACATAGATATAGGTGGAGACAGCAACATAAGTAAATTTGCTGATGACACTAAAATGGGGCGTAATTAAAGCTGACGAAGACTGCAAAACTACAGGAATATCTAAAAAAAATATTTCGAATGGTCTGAAAATGGCAGATGAAATTTAATGTGGACAAATGTAAAGTACTTAGTTTAGGAGATGTAAACAGAGAAACCAGATATCGAAGAACAACGATGTTATTGAGAAATCGGACTGTGAGAAACATTTAGGAGTAATAATGATAAGTAGGAATCTAAAACCAAGTCAACAATGTGTATTTGCTCGAAACAAGGCTAATAAAGAACTTGGGTCCTACAAAGGAGTGCTAGCTATAAAACTAGCAAAGTTATTCTAAAACTATATCTTATGCTTGTGAGACCTCACTCGGATTTCTCGGTTCAGTTCAGTTCAATTCACCGTACTACAGAATGCATATAGAATCCCTAGAAAGAATTCAGAGGAGAATGACAAGACAAATCCCGGGCATTAGGAACCTTGAGTACAGAGACAGGTTAAAGCTTCTTAATTTGCACCCCCTCGAGAGACGTAGAGTGAGGGGCGATATGATAAAGGTGTATAAATGGAAGTCAGGGCTAAACAAAGATATTCAAATTATCCAACCAGGAGCGAACTCGTAGCAATGGTTTTAAATTAGACAAATTTAGATTTAGGCGTGAGATAGGTAAACACTGTTTTGGAAATAGAGTAGTGGAAGAGTGAAACAAGTTACCAAACATCATCATTAACTCGAATACGCTTGATAGCTTCAAAAATAGGTAGGATGGATATATGAGCCTTAAGGGTTGGGTGTAAACGGGACTGCCAAATATGGGGCCAATAGGCTCGCTGCAGTTTCCTCCGCACCTGACTGTACAGTATTACCCAGCTTTACGCGCTTTTTTTTACGTGTTTCCACGTTTACGCGGTACCCTGCCAGACACGTAATGCTCACTTTACGCGGTGCATGTACTCCTTTACACGGAGAGCGGCGCGGGCAGGGTGTGCACAAGGTCGCCCAGTCATCAAAACATTACCGAGTTCTTCACCCGCCACCCACCACAGCCGGCCCAAGTCAGTGATAGTGAGGATATGGACTTATATGGACTTTGAGGGGTTTGACAAAGAGGCCCTGCAAGCCTCTGTGGTGGATAGTGATGCAATTGATACAAGTGATACAGGTGAGGGCCAATAATCTGCCCTCTGCCTCGGAACCAACCCCCCATCCCCGTGTGCCCAGCCATCTTTTCTACTAATGTAAGTGTTGAAAAACCTAATATTACTGATATTTCTCTTAATTATTAATTGTGTGTGCATACCATCATAAAATTAAGAAGTTATTTTTACTACAACGTAGGTATTGTGTCTGAAAAAGTGGCGTTTGGGGGTCGGCCCAGTCTCTATTTCAATTAATCCCATATGTTCTGTTGTTCACTTTACGCAGTTCCCGCTTTACGAGGGCCTCCGTGGGTTCAATTGACCGCGTAAAGCGAGGTTTCACTGTACACCATTTGTGTGAGTGAGGTCCTGTGACACCAGGCCACCTGGTGTCCCCGTGACGCTACGACACCATGTAGTTACTACACCACGTGAGGTCCCTTATAACACCATCTGTGAAGGAGTTACTACACTATGTAATGTCACTCATAACACCATCTGGGAAGGAGTTACTACACCACGTCAGGTATTTCATAGCACCATCTGTGAGGGAGTTACTACACCACGTCAGATCCCTCATAATATCATCAATGAGGGAATCACTACACCATATCAGGTCCCTCATAACACCATCTGTGTGGGAGTCACTACCCACTTTCAGTATCTCGGCTCCCACCTGTCCACCACCGCGGACATCGATGAAGAGATTCAGCATCGGATCAGATGTGCATCTCAAGCCTTTGCAAGACTCCAAAACCGTGTCTTCAGCTGTAGGGAGATGAAATTATCTTCAAAATTTCACGTATATCGAGCAGTGGTCCTTCCCACCCTGCTATATGGCAGTGAAACATGAGTCACATACAGGAAGCACCTCAAGGCACTTGAAAACTTTCACCACACCAATGTAGTCAACGTTCCATCCTCCGTGTTCGCTGGGAAGACAAGAGAACAAATGCCACTATTCTTGCTGACACCAACTGTCGGAGCATCGAGGCTACCATTATCCATGAACAACTATGCTGGACTGGCCATGTTACCCGCAAGGACGACATTATACTACTAGAGCAGCTACTTTACAGTCCCCCCACCTAACGAATAGTAAACGTAACGCCGACGGGCAACTGAAAAGGTATAAGGATAGTCTTAAGACAAACCTGAAAAAGTGACAAATCGACCCTCTCACCTGGGAGTCGAGTACTCTACATCGTAGTGCACGGAGGAGCACCAGACGAGAAGGTGTCAATACTTTCGAGTTAGCACGACTGCAAATCGAGGCAGACAAGCGCCAACGCCGGAAAGACGCTGCCGCCGCCCCTCCCGCACTCGCTGTAGCCCTCTACATGTGCAACGACTCTGCCGGTCCCGCATCGGCCTCTTTAGTCACCTCAAAACTCACCAATGAAGATGACATCCCTAATAACTCATATCATTGTATCATAGCTGGATGATCATCATACTCGATTCCGAGTGACAGCAAAGTAGTAGTTGTACACCACGTGTTTGCTGATCAACACCTCAGCGCACATGACCTACGAGACCCACTGCAAACAATAATTTGCCTATTAACTGTATGTTCCTTTTGTTAACCCCACCTCGTGTCAATGTATCTAATGTCCGTTTTGTTCAATGGATATTTTCAGCCTTTGGGCTGCTGAACTTCTTCCAATAAACCGTTAATTATTATTCTTACACACACACACACACGACATCCTTGACCACAGAAGGGTCAAGACGTACCTGGCGCTCCTCTAGGAGCAGCCAGGTCAACTGCTATGTTGGCCCATACCAACTCCCTCCCCTGAACCCTCCTCCCCACCGGAATATCAACAAGTTCTCGCCATAAGTTACAATTTCATTTAGGAAAGGAATGGAACCAGTGTTGAACAGAGGTGAACAGTGGTGAACAGTGCTCAAGTCAGTGAGAACAACTCAACAGTAACAGTTGAGTCGTACACAAGTTAAACTTCATACAGTGAGGTCCCAGGTACTAGTGATAACTGCCCGTGAGACGCAACAACAACCAGCAATGTGTTAATCCGTCTACGATAGGAAGGCCTGGGACCACACCTCACTCATATAACACCATCTGTGAGGGAATTACTACACCACATGTCCCTCATAACACCATCTGTGAGGGAATTACTACACCACGTCAGGTCCCTCATAACACCATCTGTGAGGGAGCTACTACACCACGTTAGGTCCCTCATAACACCATCTGTGAGGGAACTACTACATCACGTGAGGTCCCTCATAACACCATCTGTGAGGGAACTACTACACCACGTGAGGTCCCTCATAACACCATCTGTGAGGGAGCTACTACACCACGTTAGGTCCCTCATAACACCATCTGTGAGGGAACTACTACATCACGTGAGGTCCCTCATAACACCATCTGTGAGGGAACTACTACACCACGTGAGGTCCCTCATAACACCATCTGTGAGGGAGCTACTACACCACGTTAGGTCCCTCATAACACCATCTGTGAGGGAACTACTACATCACGTGAGGTCCCTCATAACACCATCTGTGAGGGAACTACTACACCACGTGAGGTCCCTCATAACACCATCTGTGGGGAACTACTACACCACGTGAGACACCATCTGTAGGAACTACTACACCACGTGAGGTCCCTCATAACACCATCTGTGAGGGAACTACTACACCACGTGAGGTCCCTCATAACACCATCTGTGAGGGAACTACTACACCACGTGAGGTCCCTCATAACACCATCTGGGAGGGAGTTACTACACTACGTGTTTGCTGTTCAACACCTACATTAATCTGTATGTTCACTGTATGTTCCTTTACCTTTCTCTATTGAAGGCTTTTGTTAAACCACCAATGTATATAATAAGTCATTTATGTCCAATGTATATTTTCCATACATACATACATACATACATACATACATACATGCATACATACATACATACATACATACATACATCATGTCTCTCAGTCCTTGTAATTCAGTTGCCTCTGAAGATGTCTTGAATAAATACGAAAGCTAAGGTGCTCCATTGTTTCCCTTTTTCCTGTGTGATTTAATGAAGACATACATACAGACATACATATGACATACATATAGACATACATATGACATACATACTTACAGTACATATATACATACAGACACCACACACTTGGTACATTTTCGTAGTCATAAAATATGATTGTGTGTGTGTGTGTGTGTGTGTGTGTGTGAAGCATTAGGAGGGAGACTTGCTGGCAGACAAAGCCTTCCGACACTTAATCGATAGAGAGACCGTAGACTGTTGAAGACAGACAGACAGACAGACAGACAGACAGACAGACAGACAGACAGACAGACAGATAGATAGATAGATAGATAGATAGATAGATAGATAGATAGATAGATAAATAGATAGATAGGTAGTGCAGCGTTCTGCCAGTCTTTCATTTGGAACTCATCAAATAGTGAAGATTTTCTCCTGCTGCTGACACTGATAATGGTCTGGTCTGGTCTCTCTCTCTCTCTCTCTCTCTCTCTCTCTCTCTCTCTCTCTCTCTCTCTCTTATGTCTGTCTGTCTGTCTCCCTATTCCGCCTACAATTAAGTTAACCCTGGCTTACGGCCCAAATGTGTGTGTGTGTGTGTGTAATAATAATAATAATAATAATAATAATAAACGGTTTATTAATAGAGTTGCAGCCGGTGGCTGAAAATATACAGACTTACATTTGATTTAGACATAATGATAATGATATGCGTCCAATACATTTACAGGGCTGTACAGTACATAAATCAGGAGTTGTTTATTATTTTAACAATAGATGGGATGTTGCTATTCTTATATCTATCAGTGCGGGCTCTTATGGGCTGAATTTTGTTGTAGTGGAGGACTGGGCGAAGTGTGCGGGGGGCTGCAGGTGGCAGGAGGTGGCGATGACGAGGGTGGTGCATTAATTGGTTACCAAACCTTTCCAGTGCTTGGTGGTGGAGGTCACTAAGGGATGGCATTTCCAGGGTGGAGAGAGCGTTGGTGTAGCCGGAGTATTCTGCACCGAGCATGATTCTGTAGGCCCTTTTCTGTACCTTCTCTAACTGACGTTGTTGGGTGGAGTTGAGAGAAGACGACCAGGCTGGTGAAGCATACGTTAGTTTGGGGAGAATAAAGGCGTTGTAGATGGTCCTCAGCTCTGGCGTGGGTGTCCCAAGTGACCTAAGTCGTCGTAGCATGTTTTGACGGTACGAGGCTGCCCTGACTGTGTTATTTACATGGGTGTGTGTGTGTGTGTATGTGTGTGTGTGTGTGTGTGTGTGTAGAGAGAGACAACATACCGAAGTAACTTATAATATACTCATATATGTCTTGGTCAAGATATTATTATGGTTGGGTATGTTAAGTTATGTCCTTTATCCCTCACACGCTCTGGTGGTGGCCCTCACTGATGGCCCTCACCTGTGGCCTTTACACTGCGACCCTCATTCTGTGGCCCTCATACTGTGGTAGTTACACCATGGCCCTCATTCTGTGGCCCTCATACTGTGGCAGTTACATCATGGCCCTCATTCTGTTTCCCTTATACTGTGGCCGTCACACCATGGCCCTCACTCTGTGGCCCTCATACTGTGGCAGTCATCATGCCCTCATTCTGTGGTCAGCCCTCATTCTGTGGCCCCTCATCCCGTTACATATGTCTGGCCCTCATACTGTGGCCGTCACACCATGGCCCTCACTCTGTGGCCCTCATACTGTGGCCCTCACACCTCACTCAGACAGACACTCTGCAGTATGTATGTATGTATTGTATGTATGTATGTATGTATGTATTGTATGTATGTATGTATAAGCAACGACATATGACGGTGTGTGAGCCACTTCGTCTTGTAGAGTGTGTTATGGCGTGGTGGCATGCTTGCTTGCCTCTCACCCAAGGAGACCAACGTTCGACCCCACCTTAGAATGAATAGTCATTTTGTGTGTTCACTGTGCGTGTTGCAAGATATATATATATATATATATATATATATATATATATATATATATATATATATATATATATATATATATATATATATAATATATATATATATATATTACCGCCAATTCTTTAATGACTGAAAATCAGTAAATTAAATGACTACCGGATTTAGGCATTTAATTTAAAAATATTGTTGTGCCTAAAACAAATAAGAACATAGAAGGAATTCATTGTTGCAGGTTCATGACTGAGTTTATTATTGACCAGAACTTTAAAATACGAAAGTAATGTTAATATTATCCTTATATGTTCACAGGACGACCTCAGCTGTTACGTTTCTTACTGGGACCTTAATTAAAAACAACGATCTTACTGTCTGAGACACATGTACAGTGTAAGTAACCTTGACCTGAACAAAATGATTGTTTTCTCACAGCTTGTCTGAGAGTTAATTCTTATATAAAGTTAACCTTGTTAATTGATAAAAAAGTTATGTCACAAGTATAATATTATGCACGGTTATTGATCAATAATTACACGATCTCTTGTACCAAGTTTGTAAACTTTTTCAGATTTGTTGATCACAAGGCCATGGTATTAAGTGTGTCGCCGTGTCTATCCCCATAAGAACCAACACTGTGGAGACAATCTCTACTTCTTTCAGAATCAGTTTTTGTATCCCTTGTACAGGTGCTCTTCTCTCATTACAAAGAAGTTATGTTAGAGACTGTGGAAAAACTTATAGGACATAGGAGGAACGAGGCTAAAAGTGAGTGGACGAAGAAATTTGAGAAAATAACAAAGAAATTCAAAGGGAATGGAGACAGACCAAGAAAGATGATCTCGAAAGGAAATGCAAGGAGACTGAAGTTAATGAGAGAAGGAATAATTATAGGGCAATGTAGAGAAAAATGAAGCAAATGAACCAGAAAAAGGAAATAAATGGGGTGGAACTATTGAAAGCAAAGACAATAAGATCCACTTTGAGGCATAAGAAGTAAACAAGAGATGGGCAGAGTACGTAGACCAACTATATAATAAAAAGGATAGAGAACAGGTAAGAAACGAAACGGAAATAAAGATCAAACTCCCAATTCTGGAAACAGAACTTGAGGCAGTTGTGAGCAAAATGAAAAATGATAAACCTTGTGGGTTGATCAGCTTCCAGCAGAATTTATGAAACAAATGGCCAAGAATGGGATAAAATGTTTGACTAAAATATGCAATTCTTTATACGGTACTTCAAAAGCGACGTTCCCAGTGATTAAAAAAAAAAACAATATTTGTATTATTAACTAAAAAGCCAGGAGCCTTAGAATGCACCCAGTTTAGAACAATAAGTCAAGCCTTCAAAGTTTTATTAAACATAATATAAGTAGAATAAAGTTTAGAATAGAAAGTGAGTTATCTGAAGAACAAAGTGGATTTTGAAAGAGAAAAGGAACTCGAGAAGCTATATTTAGTTTGAGAATTTTGAGTGAAAGGGCTGTAGAGGTCCACAGAAATTTGTATATCTGCTTTGTCGATTATTTATATTTTTTATAAAGTAAAGCACAATAAACTTAAAGAAATGTCGGAAAAAATATGCATTCATGAAGGAGATATTAGAATTTTAAAGAATCTTTACTGACAACAGGTAGCTGAGTGTTAATAAATAATGAACTTAATAGTTGGTTCACCGTTAGACAGGGAGTAAGACAAGGCTGTGTTCTATCTCCAACACTGTACAATATATATTCAGAATTTTTAATGAGAGAAGTTGTAAGTGATAATGAAGGACTAAAAGTTAATGGTAAAGTGATATTAAGCATATGCTATGCAGACGATACTGCTTTTATCACAGATGGTGAAGAAGCATTACAAAAACTCGTTAACAGATTTGTGAAAAAAGGTGAAAAATATAGTTAAAGAGTTAATGCTGTAAAAGCTAAAGTAATGGTTGTTTCCAAATTGAAAATAAATCCTAAAATCAAAATTATGGAAGGCAACAGGGAACTTAAACAAGTGGAAAATTGTGTGTTATTGGGAAGTAACATTAAGTGTGATGGTGGATCTATGGAAAACTCATAACAAAAATAGAGAAGAGAAAAAAACAGCATTTAATAATCTAAAAGACTTCTTGAAGCAAGACATTAACTTCAATTTGAGAAAAATGCTGCTGAAAGGCTTTATATGGCAAGGACTGATGTATGGGTCAGAAGCGTGGATACTTTCAGCAGACACCAGAAGGAGGTTGGAGGCCTTTGAAATGTGGTGTTATAGGCGAATGTTAAGAATAAGCCACATTGACAGGAGAACAAATGAAGATGTACTAAGGTGTGTACAGAAAAGTAAAATGAAATACTTTGGTCATACAATTAGGGATGAGGAAATAATAACAGAAATATTAAAGGGCAAAGTTGAGGGTAGGAGGGCTAGGGGCAGGCAGAGACTGGGATGGATGAATTCAATTAAAAACTGGGTCCCCAAGGAGATACAAAACCTTAAAGGATTTGTAAAATCAGCATGAAAACTTTCAGAGTGGAAGACTGTGGTAGCCAACCCTCAGATATGAGGACGGTACTCTGGTTGATTGAATATTACGTTATCTCTACTGTCGCCCGGTTCACTGTTCTCCACACACACACACAGTTTCGATGGTGCCTGTCATCATCTTCAGTTGACATGAAATGTGATCATTCAATATAAGAATATTTAACATCGTTAAAGTCAGTTTCTTGTGACCAATACACATGATTTTTATATAAGTAATTACTTTCCTGGTTTTAGCTTTCATGAAGTGAACTGTTCTTGTTTTCTTTTAATAGTTTAAGTGAAGATTAAATCTTGTATGAATAAAGATTAGCATTGTTATACCACTATAGCGTAAATATAACATAGTATAACACTATATTGTATGTGTAACAAACACTCTTATGTATTCTATTTTTTATATAATTCAAAATATTAATTGGTATTTCAATACTTCCCGGGCCAAAGGTCAACTCACCGATCCTTATAATGCTCACCTCTGTATTACCTCATGGCGCCCACACAACCTAGCGACACATACCCAACTGATAATAACGAGTGAGTGAGTGAGAGCATATGTATATCGCTCTCACGGCAAAAAACGTTTTAGCTGCCGCAAATATATCTTCAATATATAAAGTGTTACACTAAATAAAGGACAAACACTTTGTAATGGGAACGAGCCGAGCGAGTGAACCACTGTATGGTGTGAATGAGCGTGTGCACGAGTGCTGTCCTCTAGTGGCGTGATTGACGTGTGCATGCGTGCTGCCACCTAGCGGTGTGAATGAAGTTGGATGTCTGAGTAGTTAGATGACACAGTACGAGGTTTCGTAATCATATGAATTACCATGTGAGACAGATTGTTTCCTGCTGCACCACTGTACAGTACAGACTTCTCCAAGTAAACTGCGTCTGTGAAGACTGTTTCCTTGAGCCGTCAGTAACCAAGTAGAACTTGAACATGGCGCAGAGAGTAGGATCCAGTGCTCGTCTATCGCGGATTGTTTCTACGTATTCAAGATGGAGAAGCAACTGGAACAGCTGACTGCTATCATGATGCAGCAGGCATAGATGGCTAAGCAAGCCCAGGAAGAATCCCAGCTTAGGGGAAGAACTCATGGGCCTAATCCTGGAGTATATGGTCTCTCAGGTGACCGGATAAAACCCCAACGGACAAAACCCCAGTCTCATATATAAAATATAAAATAAAACACTTTTATGTTTAGGTTAGGTTCGGTTAGGTTAGGTTAGGTTAGTGTTGACAAATGACAACCCCATTGGGGTTTTGTCCGTTGGGGTTTTGTCATGGAACCGGTATCTCAACAAGAGCCGAATCACCACAACACAACGACTACAAGTGGTACAGCCGCCACCAGCAGCAGTGCGTCACGGCAGGCCAAGTTTCCCGTTGGCGCTGCACCCGCCCAGCACCTGTCGTCCTCGGCTTCACTACGGGAGTTTGATTCCTGGTGCCGCAAGATTAAGGGGTACGTGACGTTGACGAAGATCTCCTCTCTGCCCCCAGCCGAGCAGAGAACAGCACTTGTGTCTGTGTTGGACGACGAGTGGATTCGAATCCTTCCCTACAGAATTGGTGTAGCTAACAACACAGAGTTGAAGCCTGTCCTCGATGCGATGGAGGCGTATATTCGGGGACAGTGTAACGTCATCATGGACCGGAGGGGCGGAGGGGTTTCTACTCAAGAGTTCAAGAACCGGGTAAACGTTTGACGACTTCCTGTGTGCTGTGAAGAAAGTAGCAAGTTTTTGTGACTTTTGTGAGTCTTGTATAGACAATCGACTAAGAGACCGGATTGTTGTCGGTACTTGTGATTAGGAAGCATTGAAACGTATGCTTGAGGAAAAAGATCTGAAATTGCAAAGTGCTGAGCTTCAGAAAATGATAATGTGAGCAGTGCAGTGATTCGAGGCTCGGTGAGTCATACGTTAGCCAAACTGTCTCGGTACAAGCAAAACCGGAGTACCAGTGCAAAAGTTAAGACCGGTTTATGCTTTAGGTGTGGTAAGGACTGTCGTTGGGACACGCAAGGGTGCGAGGCTGTGGATAAAGACTGTTTGAACTGCGGCAAACGAGGCCATTTTGCTGTTGTGCGTCAGAAACCCTCTCGAGTCTAACGTGACAAGGCTTTGAAGCATCCTCCGAAGCAGTTCTCGAAACAAGGCCCAGGGGCTAAGCATGATGATAGAGCCATTCACCAGCTCCTGGCGGGGATTTACACCAACAGAGTGTCAGTGCGTCCGGCGCCAAAGATGGTAGTCGACGCTACCCACCATGCAGGGCGCGACACCTTCGTTTGGACACCCGACTCCGGGGCCGAGGCGACGGTAATGGGGCTCGGCACGGTTAAATCCACCCTGGAGCCCCCAGACAGTGCAGGTCTCTTCGCCGCGGGTCACCATCCGCTCACATGCTTGGGAACCTTCTTGTCACACCTGGAGCTGGGAAACAAACGCACAAAGACGGTAGTATCAGCCATCAAGGAGGTGAAGGGAGCCCTATTTAGCAGGTACAACTCCATTGCCGTTGATATCCTGCCAGAAGATTTTCCTGCTCAGATCCACTCGGTTAAGCGGAGTAAGTTGACGGCGGGTCGAAGTAGCCGTGAACCTTCTGGAGCGGTTAGGGAGTCATCGCCTATGCCGCCGGTGGTGCTGCCCAGGGGGCCGCACGGACATGACCCCACGCCAGTACAGACAACCTCTACCAGTAAGGTGGCAGACAACCTCTACCAGTAAGGTGGCAGACAACCTCTACCAGTAGGGTGGCAGACAACCTCTACCAGTAAGGTGGCAGACAACCTCTACCAGTAAGGTGGCAGACAACCTTTACCAGTAAGGTGGCAGACAACCTCTACCAGTAAGGTGGCAGACAACCTGGTGGCCAACTCTCCGTGGGTGGCGAACCCCTACCAGTAAGGTGGCAGACAACTCTACCAGTAATGTGGCAGACAACCTTTACCAGTAAGGTGGCAGACAACCTTTACCAGTAAGGTGGCAGACAACCTCTACCAGTAAGGTGGCAGACAACCTTTGCCTGTAAAGGTGGCAGACAACCTCTACCAGTAATTGGCAGACAACCTCTACCAGTAAGGTGGCAGACAACCTCTACCAGTAAGGTGGCAGACAACCTCTACCAGTAAGGTGGCAGACAACCTTTACAGTAAGGTGGCAGACAACCACCAGTAAGGTGGCAGACAACCTTTACCAGTGGTGGCAGACAACCTCTACAAGTATGGCAACCTTTACCAGTAAGGTGGCAGACAACCTTTACCAGTAAGGTGGCAGACAACCTCTACCAGTGGTGGCGAACCTTTCAGTAAGGTGGCAGACAACCTCTACCAGTGAGTGGCAGACAACCTCTACCAGTAATGTGACACAACCTCTACCAGTAAGGTGGCAGACAACCTCTACCAGTAAGGTAGCAGACAACCTCTACCAATAATGTGGCAGACAACCTCTACCAGTAAGGTGGCAGACAACCTCTACCAGTAAGGTGGCAGACAACCTCAACCAGTAAGGTGGCGGACAACACTCTACCAGTAATGTAGACAACCTCTACCAGTAATATGGCAGACAACCACTACCAGTAATGTGGCAGACAACCTCTACCAGTAATGTGGCAGACAACCTCTACCAGTAATGTGGCAGACAACCTCGACCAGTAATGTGGACAACCTCACCAGTAAGGTGGGAGACAACCTCTACCAGTAGTGTGGCAGACAACCTGTACCAGTAATGTGGCAGACAACCTTACCAGTAAGGTGGCAGACAACCTCTACCAGTAAGGTGGCAGACAACCCCACCAATAATGTGGCAGACAACCTCTACCAGTAAGGTGGCAGACAACCTCTACCAGTAAGGTGGCAGACAACCCTACCAGTAAGGGCAGACACCAACCAGTAAGGTTGCAGACAACCTCACTAATGTGGCAGACAACCCTTCACCAGTAATATGGTGGCAGACAACCTCTACCAGTAATGTGGCAGTTAACCTCGACCAGTAATGTGGCAGACAACCTCACCAGTAATATGGCAGACAACCTCTACCAGTAATATGGCAGACAACCACTACCAGTAATGTGGCAGACAACCTCTACCAGTAATGTGGCAGACAACTCACTAGTAGGGTGGCAGACAACCACTACCAATAATGTAACAGACACCCTGTACCAGTAATGTGGCAGATAACCTTTACCAGTATGGTGGCAGACAACCTTACCAGTAGGGTGGCAGACAACCACTACCAAAATGTAACAGGCAACCACTACCAGTAATGTGGCACACAACCTCTACCAGTAATGTGGCAGACAACCCTACCAGTAATATGGCAGACAACCTCTACCAATAGTGTAGCAGACACCCTGTACCAGTAATGTGGCAGATAACCTTTACCAGTATGGTGGCAGGCAACCTTTACCAGTAAGGTGGCAGACAACCTCTACCAGTAATATGGCAGACAACCTCACCAGTAAGGTGGCAGACAACCTTTACCAGTAAGGTGGCAATAACCTCTACCAGTAAGGTGGCAGACAACCTTCACCAGTAAGGTGGCAGATAACCTTACCAGTAAGGTGGCAGACAACCCTACCAGTAATGTGACAGACAACCTTTACCAGTAGGCAGACAACCTTACCAGTAAGGTGGCAGACAACCTTACCAGTATGGCAGACAACCTTACCAGTAAGGTGGCAGACAACCTCTACCAGTAAGGTGGCAGACAACCTACCCGTAAGGTGGCAGACAACCATTACCAGTAAGGTGGCAGACAACCTCTACCAGTAAGGGCAGACAACTTACCAGTAAGGTGGCAGACAACCTCTACCAGTAAGGTGGCAGACAACCTCACCAATAATGTGGCAGACAACCCCTACAGCTAAGGTGGCAGACAACCCTCACCAGTAAGGTTGCAGACAACCTCTACCAGTAAGGTGGCAGGCAACCTCTACCAGTAATGTGGCAGACAACCTCTACCAGTATGGCCGAGACAACCACTACCAATAATGTAGCAGACAACCTCTACCACTAATATGGCAGACAACCTCTACCAGTTATGTGGAGACAACTCTACCAGTAATATGGCAGACAACCACTACCAGTAAGGTGGCAGACAACCTCTACCAGTAAGGTGGCAGATAACACCTCACCAGTAATGTGGCAGACAACCTCTACCAGTAATATGGCAGACAACCTATACCAGTAAGGTGGCAGACAACCTCTACCAGCAAGGTGGCAGACAACCTCTACCAGTAAGGTGGCAGACAACCTCTACCAGTAAGGTGGCAGACAACCTCGACCAGTAAGGTGGCAGACAACCTCGACCAGTAAGGTGGCAGACAACCTCTACCAGTAAGGTGGCAGACAAGCTCTGCCAATAAGGTGGCAGAGAGCCTTTTCCATATCTCCCACCTCACACCCAGTAATACCAGCTTACCTGTTGTATATATTCCATTTAAATTTTTACGGAATTAAATATGAATGGTATTATTGGAAAATTCCTATATAATTCCAGTACATTTGTCTCAGTATTTTACAATGTAGTTTAAATTCCAGAGTTACTTTGTTATTCTCTTTAACTTTCTTACTCCACGACACTGAATATATATTATCCAGGTCGTCTTCTTCAAGGAAGGAAAACTTGAAATAAATATTCGGTTTTAGGACATTTCGTCACCAATTTAGTCTATACCTTACGAAACATAACGTACCGTAACGTGACGTGACGCTACGTAACGTAACGTGATGTGACGTAACGTGATGTGACGTAACGTGACGTAACGTGACGTAACGACGTAACGTAACGTAACGCGATGCGACGTAACGTAACGCGATGTGACGTAACGTGACGTGACGTGGTTACGTAACGTAACGTGATGTGACGTACCGTAACGTGACGTGACGTTACGTAACGTGATGTGACGTAACGTAATGTAACGTGATGTGACGTAACGTAACCTAACCTAACGAAATGTCCTGCCATCATACCATATAAGTATATTATTTGATATTTTGGTCATTTTCAGCACACAATATATATTCCTAGGATATGTTATGTTATGTTATGTTATGTTATGTTATGTTATGTTATGTTTAGTTTGGTTACGTTACGTTACGTTCGGTTAAGTTAGGATGTTGAGAATAGGTATTAACACTACAAGTAATTGATCCTCCACCATAGTCCACCACCTGGTCCTCCTGGTCCTCCACCATGGTCCCTTCCACCTATAGTCCTCCACCATAGTCCTCCACCATAGTCCTCCACCTTGGTCCTCCACCATAGTCCTCCACCATAGTCCTCCACCATAGTCCTCCACCTTGGTCTCCACCTTAGTCCTCCACCATAGTCCACCATAGTCCTCCACCATAGTCCTCCTGTAGTCCTCCACCATAGTCCTCCACCATAGTCCTCCACCATGTCCTCCACCATAGTCCACCATAGTCCTCCACCATAGTCCTCCCTCCAGTCCTCCACCTTAGTCCTCCACAGTCCTCTGAGTCCTCCTGTAGTCCTCCACCTTGGTCTCCTATGTAGTCCTCCACCATAGTCCTCCACCATAGTCCTCCACCTTAGTCCTCCACCTTAGTCCTCCACCTTAGTCCCACCACCTGGTCCTCCACCTTAGTCCTCCACCTTGGTCCTCCACCATCAGTCCTCCACATAGTCCTCCACCTTGGTCCTCCACCTTAGTCCTCCACCTTAGTCCCACCACCTTAGTCCTCCCTTAGTCCTCCACCATAGTCCTCCACCTTAGTCCTCCCTTAGTCCTCCCACCTTAGTCCTCCACCATAGTCCTCCACAGTCCTCCACCTTAGTCCTCCACCTTAGTCCTCCACCATAGTCTCCACCATAGTCCTCCACCTTAGTCCTCCACCTTAGTCCTCCACCTTAGTCCACCATAGTCCTCCACCTTAGTCCTCCACCTTAGTCCTCCACCATAGTCCTCCCACCTTGGTCCCCTCCTTGAGTCCTCCACCATAGTCCTCCACCTTGGTCCTACCTTAGTCCTCCACCTTAGTCCTCCACCTTAGTCCTCCACCATAGTCCTCCACCTTAGTCCTCCACCATAGTCCTCCCACCTTAGTCCTCCACCTTAGTCCTCCACCTTAGTCTCCCTTAGTCCTCACCTTAGTCCTCCTTAGTCCTCCACCTTAGTCCTCCACCATAAATCATATAATGTCACACACTGTGTTATCGACCACACACAATATCTGTGTTATTCCACCACACACTGTCTGTGTTACACCACCACACACTGTGTTATTCCAAAACATACTGTATTCCACCACACACTGTCTGTGTTACTCCACCTCACACTGTGTTACTACACACCACACACTGTCTGTGTTACACCACCACACACTGTGTTATTCCAAAACAGACTGTATTACATTTCTGTCTGTACACCGCCACACACTGTGTTATTCAAACACACTGTAATATTCCACCACACACTGTCTGTGTTACACCGCCACACACTGTGTTACACACTGTAATATTCCACCACACACTGTCTGTGTTACACCGCCACACACTTGTTCAAAACACACTGTTATTCCACACTGTCTGTGTTACTCCACCTCCTGTGTTACTACACCACTGTCTGTGTTACACACACACTGTGTTATTCCACCACACACTGTGTTACTCCACCACACACTTTCTGTGTTACACCACCACACTGTGTTACAACACCACACACTGTTTGTGTTACCCACAATGTTACTCCACACACTGTACACACACTGTGTTAACACCACACACTGTTTGTGTTACTCCACCACACACTGTGTTTACACACACATACAGTGTTACTCCACACACACTGTGTTACCCATACACTGTGTTACACCACCACACACTGTCGGTGTTATTCCACCACACACTGTCTGTGTTTATTCCACACTGTGTTATTCCACCACACACTGTGTTACACCACACACACTGTGTACACCACCACACTCTGTGTTACTGTGTTATTCCACCACACACCATGTTACACCACCATCTGTGTTACACCACACACTGTGTTACACACACTGTGTCACTCTGTGTCACACCACCACACACTGTGTTACACCACCACACACTGTGTCACACCACCACACTCTGTGTTACACCACCAACTGTGTTACACCACCACACTGTGTCACACCACACACTGTGTCACACCACCACACACTGTGTCACACCACCACACATTGCACACACACACTGTGTCACACCACCACACTCTGTGTCACACCACCACACACTGTGTTACACCACCACACTGTGTTACACCACCACACACTGTGTCACACCACCACACCTGTGTTACACCACCACACAGTGTACTATTCCCTCGAACAGTCACCAGATCACAGGGTGCCAACTCTGTATATTGCTTCTATTTCTTGGTAATTCCACGTGGAGGCCGACTCTTAGCCGGTATTTTACAACACCGTAACACCCGGAAATTTCTGTGTTATTCTCTCTAAACTGACCAGTCCACCTCCACCACTGACCAGTCCACCACCACTGACCAGTACCTCACCATTGACCAGTCCTCACACTGACAGTACACCTCCACCCAGCCAGTCCACCTCCACCACTGACCAGTCCACCTCCACCACTGACCAGTACACCTCCACCACTGACCAGTCCACCTCCACCACTGCCACACCTCCACCACTGACCAGTCTACCTCCACCACTGACCAGTCCACCTCCACTACTGACCAGTCCACCTCCACCACTGACCAGTCTACCTCACCACTGACCAGTCCACCTCCACCACTGACCAGTCCACCTCCACCACTCAGCCAGTCCACCTCCACAGCCAGTACACCTCCTGCAGTACCTCCACCACTGACCAGTCCACCTCCACCACTGACCAGTCCACCTCCACCACAGCCAGTCCACCTCCACCTGACCAGTACACCTCCACCACTGACCAGTCCACCTCCACCAGCCAGTACACCTCCACCACTGACCAGTACACCTCCACCACTGACCAGTAACCTCCACCACTGACCAGTCTTCCTCCACCACTGACCAGTACACCTCCACCACTAACAGTACACCTCCACCACTGACCAGTCTTCCTTCACCACTGACCAGTCTTCCTCCACCACTGACCAGTACACCTCCACCACCGACCAGTACACCTCCACCACTGACCAGTACACCTCCACCACATGACCAGTCTTCCTCCACCACTGACCAGTCTTCCCTCCACCACTGACCAGTCTTCCTCCACCACTGACCAGTACACCTCCCACCTGACCAGTACACCTCCACCACTGACCAGTACACCTCCACCACTGACCAGTACACCTCCACCACTGACCAGTCTTCTCTAACACAATTATCGCCTCTCCACCGTTTCTGTTTTCCGTCGCATCTCTTTGTGTTTTGCTGTTGTGATGGGTTATAGTGACGTGTTGTGAGGTTATAGTGGCATGGATTATATAGTGGCGTGTTGTGATGGGTTATAGTGACGTGTTGTGATGGGTTATAGTGACGTGTTGTGATGGGTTATAGTGACTTGTTGTGATGGGTTATAGTGGTGTTGTGATGGGTTATAGTGACGTGTTGTGATGGGTTATAGTGACGTGTTGTGAGTGGTTATAGTGGCGTGTTGTGATGGGTTATAGTGGCGTGTTGTGATGGGTTATAGTGACGTGTTGTGAGGGTTATAGTGACGTGGTAGTGGTTTATAGTGACGTGTTGTGAGTGGTTATAGTGACGTGTTGTGAGGGTTATAGTGGCGTGTTGTGAGGGGTTATAGTGATGTGGGGTTATAGTGATGTTGGGGGTTATAGTGAGCGTGTTGTGAGGGTTATAGTGACGTGTTGTGATGGGTTATAGTGACGTCTTGTGAGGGGTTATAGTGACGTGTTGTGAGTGGTTATAGTGACGTGTTGTGAGTGGTTATAGTGACGTGTTGTGAGGGGTTATAGTGGCGTGTTGTGAGGGGTTATAGTGATGTGTTGTGAGTGGTTATAGTGGCGTGTTGTGATGGGTTATAGTGGCGTGTTGTGATGGGTTATAGTGACGTGTTGTGAGTGGTTATAGTGACGTGTTGTGAGGGTTATAGTGACGTGGTGGTTATAGTGACGTGTTGTGGTGGTTATAGCGACGTGTTGTGAGTTATAGTGTCGTGTTGTGATGGGTTATAGTGACGTGTTGTGAGTGGTTATAGTGACGTGTTGTGAGGGTTATTGTGGCGTGTTGTGATGGGTTATAGTGACGTGTTGTGAGTGGTTATAGTTGTTTGTTGTAGTGGTTATAGCGACGTGTTGTGAGGGTTATAGTGACGTGTTGTGAGTGGTTATAGCGACGTGTTGTGAGGGGTTATAGTGACGTGTTGTGATGGGTTATAGTGACGTGTTGTGGGGTTATAGTGACGTGTTGTGAGGGTTATAGCGACTGTGTGGTGGTTATAGTGACGTGTTGTGAGGGTTATAGTGACGTGTTGTGAAGGGTTATAGTGACGTGTTGTGATGGGTTATAGTGACGTGTTGTGAGGGTTATAGTGGCGTGTTGTGAGGGTTATAGTGGCGTGTTGTGAGGTTATAGTGACGTGTTGTGAGGGTTATAGTGACGTGTTGTGATGGGTTATAGTGACGTGTTGTGAGGGTTATAGTGACGTGTTGTGATGGGTTATAGTGGCGTGTTGGAGGGTTATAGTGACGTGTTGTGATGGGTTATAGTGACGTGTTGTGGAGGGTTATAGTGACGTGTTGTGAGGTTATAGTGGCGTGTTGTGATGGGTTATAGTGACGTGTTGTGATGGGTTATAGTGACGTGTTGTGAGGGTTATAGTGGCGTGTTGTGGGTTATAGTGACGTGTTGTGAGGGTTATAGTGACGTGTTGTGAGGGTTATAGTGACGTGTTGTGATGGGTTATAGTGGCGTGTTGTGATGGGTTATAGTGACGTGTTGTGAGGGTATATAGTGACGTGTTGTGAGGGTTATAGTGACGTGTTGTGAGGGTTATAGTGGCGTGTTGTGATGGGTTATAGTGGCGTGTTGTGATGGGTTATAGTGGCGTGTTGTGATGGGGTTATAGTGACGTGTTGTGAGGGTTATAGTGGCGTGTTGTGAGGTTATAGTGGCGTGTTGTGAGGTTATAGTGACGTGTTGTGAGGGTTATAGTGGCATGTTGTGAGGTGGCGTGTTGTGAGGTTATAGTGGCGTGTTGAGGGTTATAGTGACGTGTTGTGATGGGTTATAGTGACGTGTTGTGAGGGTTATAGTGGCGTGTTGTGAGGGGTTATAGTGACGTGTTGTGAGGGTTATAGTGACGTGTTGTGATGGGTTATAGTGACGTGTTGTGAGAGTTATAGTGGCGTGTTGTGATGGGTTATAGTGACGTGTTGTGAGGGTTATAGTGACGTGTTGTGAGGTTATAGTGGCGTGTTGTGATGGGTTATAGTGACGTGTTGTGATGGGTTATAGTGACGTGTTGTGAGGGTTATAGTGGCGTGTTGTGAGGGTTATAGTGACGTGTTGTGAGGGTTATAGTGACGTGTTGTGAGGGTTATAGTGAGCGTGTTGTGATGGGTTATAGTGGCGTGTTGTGATGGGTTATAGTGACGTGTTGTGAGGTTAAGTGACGTGTTGTGAGGTTATAGTGACGTGTTGTGAGGTTATAGTGACGTGTTGTGATGGGTTATAGTGGCGTGTTGTGATGGGTTATAGTGGTGTGTTGTGATGGGTTATAGTGGCGTGTTGTGAGTGGTTATAGTGGCGTGTTGTGAGGGGTTATAGTGACGTGTTGTGATGGGTTATAGTGGCGTGTTGTGATGGGTTATAGTGGCGTGTTGTGATGGGTTATAGTGACGTGTTGTGAGGGTTATAGTGGCGTGTTGTGAGTGGTTATAGTGGCGTGTTGTGAGGGTTATAGTGGCGTGTTGTGAGGGGTTATAGTGGTGTGTAGTGATGGGTTATAGTGGCGTGTTGTGATGGGTTATAGTGGCGTGTTGTGATGGGTTATAGTGACGTGTTGTAAGGGGTTATAGTGGCGTGTTGTGAGTGGTTATAGTGGCGTGTTGTGAGGGGTTATAGTGGCGTGTTTCGGGGTTATAGTGGCGTGTTGTGAGGGTTATAGTGGCGTGTTGTGATGGGTTATAGTGACGTGTTGTGATGGGTTATAGTGACGTGTTGTGATGGGTTATAGTGACGTGTTGTGAGGGGTTATAGTGATGTGTTGTGATGGGTTATAGTGACGTGTTGTGAGGGGTTATAGTGACGTGTTGTGAGGGGTTATAGTGATGTGTTGTGAGGGGTTATAGTGACTCAATATATATTATTCCAGGTCAACTAATGTGTGTTTTTCAGAGAGGGAAAGTTTTCCTTTCACTATTATTTTTGTATGTTTCTCTCTGTGTAATACTATGTAGAACTGATCTCTGGAGACACAGAAGTAGTCTCTCTCTCATGGTCGGTTACAAAACAAAAGTCTCTCTCTCTCTCTCTCTCTCTTATGTCTGTCTGTCTGTCTCCCTATTCCCCCCCTACAATTAAGTAAACCCTGACTTACGGCCCAAATGTGTGTATAATAATAATAATAATAATAATAATAATAATAATAATAATAATAATATATAATAATATATAATATATAATAATAATAATAATAATATAATATAATAATAATATTAATAATAATAGTAATAATAATAATAATATTAATAATAATAAACGGTTTATTAATAGAGTTGCAGCCGGTGGCTGAAAATATACAAACTTACGTGTGATTTAGACATAATGATATGCGTCCAATACATTTACAGGGCTGTACAGTACATAAATCAGGAGTTGTTTATTATTTTAACAATAGATGGGATGGTGCTATTCTTATATCTATCGGTGCGGGCTCTTATGGGCTGAATTTTGTTGTAGTGGCGGACTGCGCGAGTTGGGCGGGGGACTGCCGGTGGCAGGAGGTGGCGATGACGAGGATGGTGCAGTAGTCCACTGCCAAACCTTGCTAGTGCTTGGTGGTGCAGGTCACTGAGGGATGGCATTTCCAGGGTGGAGAGAGCGTTGTTGTAGCCGGAATAGTCTGCGCCGAGCTTGATTCTGCAGGCCCTTTTCTGTACCTTCTCTAGCTGACGTTGTTGGGTAGAGTTGAGAGAAGACGACCAGGCTGGTGACGCATACGTTAATTTAGGGAGAATAAAGGCGTTGTACATAGTCCTCAGCTCTGGCGTGGGTGCCCCAAGTGACCTGAGTCATCGTAGCATGTTGAGTCGGTACGAGGCTGCCTTGATTGTGTTGTTTTCATGGGCCTTCCAGTCCAGTTTGTGGTCTATGGTAACACCCAGGAGTTTGGCAGACAGCACTAACTGGAGAGGATGGGCACCCACTGTGACTCCTGGAGCTTGCACTGGAGTGCTGGCGGTATTGATGTGCAAGACTACGGTTTTGGTGTGGTTGATGGTGACCTTGTTCTCCGTAGTCCATGCCTGTAGCCTGTCCAAGGTGCCTTGTAGCGATGAGTAGTCCGGTGAGGTGTTGTCCACTGTAATCCCTACAGTGCAGTCATCCACGTACTTCCACCTCTGTGTGTGTGTGTGTGCGACGAGTGGCGACGGAGACAGGCGGAGATGACCCCCTGGAGTCTCTAGTCACAACTCCGCACATGGGCGGCACAGATAAGATGGTCGTTTACGCACTGGGATCTAGGCAGCAGTGCAATCCGGTCCTGTCCTTGCGACTGAACAGCCCTTTCGAGGAGCTACTCTGCTCACCCCACATGGTCGCTGCATGGAAAATGAGGAACCTTCTGGATAGTGGCAGAAATGAGCGTCCTGTAAAAATAACCGCCTTTGTGGCAAAAGAGCTGGTTAGGTATAACATCGACATAGCAGTCATTAGTGAGTCCTGGCTCTCAAACGACGGTCAACTCACAGAACGGGCGTCTGGCTATACATTCTTCTGGAAGGGTAAGCCTGATGCTGAGAGAAACGTCATTTATGGAGTTAGCTTTGCCATCCGCCAACGCATCCTACACAGGCTAACTAAAATGCCTATTGGGATCAACGAGCACCTCAAGACTCTCAGAGTCCCACTGAATCACTTACGTCATGTGTTTTTCATCAGTGTATACGCCCCAACACTGGATGCAGAGGTTGACATCAAGGATGCCTTTTACGCCAACCTCGACAGAGTGCTAACCTCTATCCCCAGACTTCAATGCCAGAGTTGGCAGAGATGCTGACATTTGGCCAGTCGGCCTCCTGCAGTATCCCACTTTCTTAACCATAGGGAGAAATAGACTAGGCAAGTGTAATCCCAACGGCCTACTCCTCAGCAAGTGTGCTGCTCACAACCTCATTATTACCAATTCCTAGTTCAAGTCGACAAGTTCAAGGGTTCGTGGTAACACCCACGATCCAAACGCTGGCATCTCATTGACTACATTATTGTCAGAGCAAGAGATCGCCGAGATGTCCTCATCACCCGCGCCATGCGTGGCTCAGACCACTGCGACACTGATCATCGGCTCGTCAGGGCCATGGTAGATAGTAGGCTGCTATCAAACAGGGAAGTACTACCGCCTGGGAAGATATTGGAAGCATAATGTGTTTTATAATGGTAGACTCTGCTGCTATATGCCATCACGAAAATTGTGACCAAATCCCAGGTATTTCGGCTCCCACCTGTCCACCACCGCGGACATCGATAAAGAGATTCAGCATCGGATCAGATTGCATCTCAAGCCTTTGGCAGACTCCGAAACCGTGTCTTCAGCTGTAGGGAGCTGAAATTATCTACAAAGTTACACGTATATCGAGTAGTGGTCCTCCCCACCCTGCTATATCGCAGCAAGACACCTCAAGGCACTTGAAAACTTTCACCAACGTGGTGTACGTTCCATCCTCCGAGTTCGCTGGGAAGACAAGAGAACAAATGCCAGTGTTCTAGCTGACACCAAATATAGAAGCATCTAGGCTACCATTATCTATGAACAACTACATTGGACTGGTCATGTTACCCGCATGGACGACAGTAGACTGCCAAAGCAGCTACCTTACAGTCACCTAACGAATCGTAAACGTAACGCTGGCGGGCAACTGAAAAGGTATAAGGATAGTCTTAAGACAAACCTGAAAAAAGTGCCAAGTTCGCCCCCTCACCTGGGAGACGATTACTCCACACCGTAGCGCTTGGAGGATCACCACACAATAAGGTGCCAATACTTTCGATTTAGCCCGACTGTATAACGAGGCAGAGAAGCGCCAATGCCGGAAAGATGCTGCCGCCTCCCTGCCGCATTAGATGTAACCTCCACATGTGCAACATCTGTGATCGACTTTGCCGGTCCCGCATCGGCCTCTTTTGCCACCTCAGAACTCACCAACAAAGGTGACATCCTTAATAACTTATATCATTGTATCATAGCTGGACGATCATCATACTCAATTCCGAGTAGCAGCCAAGTAGTAGTGTGTCACAGGAGGTTGCGGGCTGAGACGGCGTTGGTCTGAGATGACAGTAAACACTGCAACAGAATCTCTGCTGTGCCGTTCAAGGTTGTCGTCCTCTCAGGAGCTGCGGGAAATTAGCCAAGAAATTTTTCAATATTAGGATGGTGAGTTTCACAGCCGCTGCCTCTTACACTCATCCCCTGTACACAAATGGTGACAAATTGACACTGAGATTCTCCCACAACTGCTGACTAACACCGATTGTTCAGCACAACGATGGCGGGGTCTTAATGGCGTCCACATATCGCTGAAACTCTCAAAACAAGAACACGTCTTGTGACCCACGTTACAAAACAAATAACAATTATCTTAAAGAAGCTGGGACTTGTTTCTTGTACTGGGTGTGAGTTAGTAGTTTTCAATGACTACGGAAATACACAGAGACTCTAGCATATCTAAAGGCTCTTGTCTTATCACAATTTTTAAGAGAAAGAAATTGACGTTTGACGACCTAAGACGTTGTGTGCCAAGACTACCAAAGACTTCCTTAACTTTTTAAATGGAGGTTGAGAGAAGCCCTAGTATACAGTCTCAGCAACAGACAACCAGGGTGAATAGTACCATCACAATTATTTCGATTATTCTTTTACAATTTTACGTAAGTGGAGTGAGAACCATCCACGAATGCTTCTATTACTGTCCTGGCTCTACCTGTGTCACTATGTCCACCTGACCACACCTGAGTGTTGGTAGTATTATGCTGATTGTGTCCACCTGACCACACCTGAGTGTTGGTAGTATTATGCTGATTGTGTCCACCTGACCACACCTGAGTGTTGGTAGTATTATGCTGATTGTGTCCACCTGACCACACCTGAGTGTTGGTAGTATTATGTTGATTGTGTCCACCTGACCACACCTGAGTGTTGGTAGTATTATGTTGATTGTGTCCACCTGACCACACCTGAGTGTTGGTAGTAGTATTTTTTTTTTTTACGGGGAATAGCCCACCTGGGCACAGGTCAAAGACCCACAACGGGGCCGAGGGGGCGAAAGAAATAAGAGTAAAAAGAAATACAAAATATAAAAGAAAAAGATTACATTGGTTAACATAAAAAAAATTCTCATGGTTCTGGATGACAACAGTCTGATTCTAGTGTAATTGTATGTGCTGAACTCAATTATGACATTCGTATAGCTGTATCAGGCTCAGTTTTCCAGAACCAGCATATCTATATATTTAGTGTACCATGCTATTCATACAGTAATTTATATGCTCATTGGCTCCACTTATGCAATTATTTTGTCCTGATTTGTGCTTTTTTGTTTGTTTCAGTTTGCTGATTCATGATATTGCATATCTACACCTGCATGATTTGTAATTACTCTGAAATTAACAAAACATGGAACGTCGCAAGTGTGTGAACGGTGCTGACAGTTTTTGCTACATATGTGGTGCCTTCACTCCTGGTAGCCTCAAGAAACCAATCACAAAGGCTGTTCAACTGAACTACAAAAGTTACTTCAAATGTCATTTGGGTGACCAAGACAAGAAATGGGCACCTCATGTAGCCTGTAAGTCTTGTGTTAACCACCTGAGCGAGTGGATGTGTGGTAAACGAAGTTCAGGAATGCCGTTTGCTGTACCAATGATATGGCGTGAACCTAAAGACCACAGTAGTGACTGCTACTTCTGTCTCACAAATATTAAGGGAATAAAAATCAAGACACGAGGCAAGGTACAGTACCCCAATATTGCTTCTGCAATCCGACCAGTACCGCACAGTGCTGAACTTCCAGTCCCAAATCCACCGACTGAACAAGAATTGAGTGATTCCGATTCTACCTCTACCTCAATGGAAAACGACTACCAGGATGACTCTGAAAATACCAGGCCTAAACTATTTACTCAAGAAGCGCTTCATGATCTCATCAGGGACCTAAACTTGTCAAAAGAAAAGGCTGAAGTTTTGGGATCCAGACTAAAGCAGCGTAACCTGCTAGAAGATGGAGTGCATATTCACTACAGCGCGTTACCGACATAGACAGCTGTCTGCATTTTTCAAGATGGCAAACAACCTTTGTTATTGCGAGGACGCAGTATCTCTCATGCAACAACTCTGCAAGTCTGAAACATACAAGACAGAGGATTGGAGGCTGTTTATAGACTCAGGAAAAGACTCTCTGAAAGCTGTTCTTTTACACAATGGCAATCGGCTTCCATTTGTCCCAATAGCACACGCAACAAAAATGACTGAGAGCTATGAAACAATGAAAATTCTGTTGGCCGCTATAGAGTATGAGAAACACCAGTGGAAGATATGTGGCGATCTCAAAGTCATCAGTTTACTACTGGGCCTTCAGAGTGGCTACACAAAGCACATGTGCTTTTTGTGCTTGTGGAACAGCAGAGCTGATGCAGAGCACTATGTGAGAAAGGATTGGCCGACAAGACCAAGAGATGCGCCTGGAAGGTTTAACTGTGCTCACAATCCGCTTGTAGATCCAGAAAAGATATTTTTGCCTCCACTGCATCTAAAGCTCGGTTTGGCTAAAAATTTCATCAAAGCTATGGATCAATTCGGTGCTGGGACTCTATACTTATCTCAGAAACTAGGTGGTGTGGTTTCCGAAGCCAAGTTGAAAGCAGGTGTCTTGAATGGACCACAAATTCGTATACTAGTTAATGATAGCGAATTCACCAAAACATTGAACCCACTGGAGAAAAAAGCATGGGAATCATTTGTCAATGTGTCAAAGAATTTTCTTGGAAACTATCGTGCTGACAACTACAAAGAAATCGTAACAACCATGCTTCAGAATTATCATGCATTGGGAGCAAGGATGTCCTTGAAATTGCATTTTTTCCACTCTCATATTGAATTTTTCCCAGGTAACCTTGGAGACGTTAGTGATGAACACGGCGAAAGATTTCATCAAGATATCGCCATAATGGAGAGCAGATATCAGGGACAATTCAGTCCTAACATGATGGGCGACTATTGCTGGACACTGCAACGAGAAGAGAGCAAGCTGTACAAGAGAAAGAGTAAAGTTCAGAAGCACTTTTAGAACTTCATATTTTGTCATTATAAAGGATTTGAACTTATGTTTTTTGGTACAATTTTTTATGAGCTTATCTGTGATAGGTTTAAAATTGTATCTTGCATGACGCGATAATGTTACTATATTTACTATTTTTTTTATTCTTTAAGAAAGTAGGTCTGATGGTAGAATGAAACATCCAATTAATATTCATTAATATGAAATTAGTCATGAAAGCACAGTCACATGAGATAATCTCATCTTTTGCACGACACGTGATGGAATATTAAATATTTGTACCTATTGATTTTTTTATAAAACCTGGTCTGATAGAACAAAACAAATATCAGATTCGAATTCAGCAATATGAAATTAGTTGTGTGAGCATGATCTCATATGTGAACCATTTTGGCTGTTGACCAGTGTTATATAAACCTACACCACGAAGATGCCGGAAAACCAGCTTTTTGAAGTGAGACAGATTGTATGAGTATGGAAACGCAGAAGAAGGCAGAGTATGCCACAGTTTGGTTGTGTGAGGAAAGAAGGATGTACTATAACGTGTGTTACGAGCCCACGGCCTTGCCGGCGGTACATAGGATGCCAAATCGGCTGAACATTGCCCGTTAAAGAACCTGTAAAAGAGAGAGAGTGAAGCAACATTGCGGCGAAGAGAAAGGGAAGAAAAATTATCAACTAAAGGAGGAGAGTTAATAAGACGAAATGCCTTTGATTCCACCCTATCTAACAGTTGGACAGAAGACGAGCCACCCCGGATATGAGAGCAGTACTCCAAGTTAGGACGAATGAATCCCTTATATACTTGAAGTAACTGCTCAGGAGTGAAGTAGCTACGGTATCTGTACAGCATTCCCAGCTTTAGCAATGTTGAGGATGTGTGGCTTCTATGATATACTGGAGGAAATAGTGAGGCCTAGCATATTTATTTTACAATTTGGCAGAATGATTGCATCCTGAAATGTGATTGGTGGGAGATCATCTAATTTGGAAAGTGTAATTGGTAAATACTGAGTTTTATTACCATTGAATTTAACCAAGTTTGTACCTCCCCATTCTGAGATGCTGCACAGATCCGCATTGATAGATGTAATGATATCAGCTCTAGAAACAGATCTTTTTGAGAATTATGGGGAAGGGTGAAGAGTGAACAGTAGAATCATCAGCATATGAATGAATAGAATTAGTTGTAGTGTGAAGTAAATCATTGATAAAAAGAAGGAAGAGAGTAGGTGAAGGAACAGAACCCTATGAGACACAACTATTGGTAGAGAAAGAGCGAGAGATCGATCCCTCGACAACAACTGCCATGGATCGGTTCTCAAGAAAGCTAGAAATTAGAGAACAAAGTGGGGGAGAGAAACCATAAGAGGGAAGTTTACAAAGCAAAGACTTGTTGCCATACCCATGTAGAGGACCACGACAAAAGTTTCCCCATAATCCCTAAGAGAGGATGACCAATGATGGGTGCAGTAGGAGAGCAGATCACCAGTAGATCTCGCCTGCGAAAGCCACACTGGTGATCCGACAGAAGAGAATGGCGTCCAAGGTGACGGAGAAAATGAGAGTTTGAGATAGTTTCGAAAATCTTAGGAAGGGATGAAGTTAGGGCAATGGGACGATAGTTAGAAGGATTGGAATGGTCGCCCTTCTTCGGGATGGGCTGAACCAAGACATGCTTCTAAGAAGAAGGAAAAGTTTGGGTTTTGAGGCGAGCAAGCACATGGGCCAGAATATCAGCACACTCCCTCAGAACACGAGGGGGTATTCCGCCCGGTCCATACGCTTTACTTACATCCAACCTGGATAACACACCAGCAACCCTGCGAGTGGAGATTATAGGAAAGTGCATAGGTTCAGTAGGAGAAGTAGGGGTAGGAGGGATAAAGTTAGAATCGTCTAAGTGGGAGTTGAAAGAAAATAAGGTGACAAAGAGATTAACAGGAAGTCACTTTATGGGAATAATTTGTAAAGTTCAGTATTTATTTATTATATTTCTTTTACGGGCATTAGCCCAATAATAATATAAACAAAATAATTTTAAAGAACCATAAATAAATACAAAAACGGAAAAAAAAGATCAAGAGTGAGAAACGATATGTATGTTGTGTTGTCAAAGTAAGAGAAACAATTGAGACCCTGCAATTGTGTGTAAATGAGGCAGTCAGTCAGATCAGCAACCTGGGACTTGGTCACAATATTTGTAGCAACTAATGGCAGCAGTGTCTACAATATACGCAAATTTCACGGTTACATAAATATATATGAATATGTATAGTTGTATCTGTTGGTCATGCACTTATACACCTCTCAGTCTCCAGTGCTCAGCAAGGTGCGTGCTTAAAGGCAATACTCAGTGATTGCTTCGTGGTTTGTTTATTTGTCCAGTCGATACCTCAAGCACTCGTTGAGATAAGGAGCCAAAATTTATACTCAATAGTAACCAAATGTCTTCACATTTTTTTCATCATTGATATTTTTATGACGACATGACAACGGCAGTTATGTTAAACGAACCTTTGCTTCAATATACTGTATTCTAAGTACTTTCTCGGTAATGAAGAGTGGCTGGAAACAAGACCCTATACACACACATACGCACACACACACAGAGGACTCCACAAAGCTCCTCGGTATCACTATGGATAACAAAGTCCATTGAAAATCACACGTCACTCTTCCAGCTTTTGTCTCCACCTCCTCCGTCGTCTCAAGTCCCCAGGAATTTCGGCGCCTGAGGCCTTGAGCGCTTACTCAGCATTCATGCTTCACAAGCTCACCTATGCTTCCCGTGCCTGGTATTCCTCTTTAAATGCCACACAGTGAGAGCAACTACAAAAAGTGCAGAAGAGGGAGTGCAAGAATATTCTCTCCCCCTCCTACTCCAAATATCAAGAAGCGCTCAACACACTGACCATCTCGGTTCTCTCTGATCATCACCATGATCTCATCTGCAAGTTTGGGGAGAAGCTTCTGTACCATCCTCAACACCGTCTTCTGCTTCCACCCGAGATCCCTCGTCCGTGAATTGCTGTTCGACACTACAACCGCAGCCAGCCCATACGACAAAGGACTGATGAACATAAGAATAACAACTTGCATTGTTCACTGCCATTCTCGCTTTTGTACTGATACTGTGCCGCAATTCCTTGTTGAATGACCTTTCCCCCTTGTCATTATATAATCATATGCAGTATATACTACTTATGTTACTTGTATATTATTTGTCAGTCAAGTGAACCATTCCCCAATTATATAACTTTCATCTCTGTTGACTGTATATTTTCAGTGTATAATATATCAGGTGCCTACAAGAGAGCTCAGGCTCTCAACTGGCTCAGCCATGTTAATATTATGATTTTTTCGACTCTGCATCTGTGTTCTTCTGGCTAAATAAACTGTTTCAATATATTTTGGCTGCAATGTTCTCTCAATAAACCATTAATTATTATTACTATTATCATTATTATTACCTTATTGCCACACACACACACACACCGCAGTGGCCAAGTGTGTATCGCATGGCTTCTCACTGAAGTTGCGAGAGCACCAACTGTTTCTTCTATATATATATATATATATATATATATATATATATATATATATATATATATATATATATATATATATATATATATATATATATATATATATATATATATATATATATATATATTAGGGTGGTCCAAAACTATATGGTAAAAAATATAAGTAGTAATATATTGCCTCCACAAGCCTTAAAATTGTCCATTTGGTTCATAGATAAGGTCTGTAAAATTTTATCCATATTCATTAACATTTAGAGGTCAATCCATTTTGCATATTATACTTGTAGTGTAGGACTGAATTTTCTTGTCTGCATGATACAGTCTTAATATACACAACACATTATATTGGGTATATTTCAATGTATATAGCCTAGTTGCCTATTTGGAAAGGGCAAAGAGTCAAGTATTGAGTCATAGGGACTGACAATGACAGGTTGAAACAGGAAACACAGACAAGGGTTACCATTAATCAGATGAAGTTACTTATTTCATTTATATCTCATCAGTTCTACAATTATTTCATTATCAATCTAAATAGTATATTATGCAGGTTTCCATCTTGTGTCATGGCATATGAATGGCAGGCAATTATTACCTGTGAGAAATAATTAGACTTAGTTACAGATTTTGTAAGGATGTTGGTCTTACACACCATGCAAGATGGATGGCAAAAGGAATCTATGCTCTCAAAATCTATCTGTTCAAACATCAATTCACACTATCAACACGGGAAGAAAACAATATCACACAACTGGCTTTGTTTGTGAGCATAATGTATGTGAGATTCTGGCATGAAGCACCAATGGCTGTTCGAGCTCCATTCAATGATTTGCAGCTAATGAAGGTTTTAAAGGAATATCCTCATGAGAAAGTTGCACACGCAGCACAAGCAGCAATTAGCCGACATCTCTGGTATCTATCAGAACATCTTATCGGTCTAAGCTTATTTGATGACAGGATCGATACTGAAACCAAGAAGAATATGGTACAAAACTTCCAGTGCCCAAAGAAACAGGACTTTTCAAGGCGTATTGTCCTATCTGATGAAACTCCTATCAGTAATGTGGCCTCATTTGTTACTGAGCGTACATTAGATATTTTTGATGTTCTTACACTAGATGGCAAAGAAAGAGCACAACTGTTCTTGAGTAAGGATCCAAAAACATGGAAAGACGATGAAGTGTTTATCACAATGAGAGATCGTGCGATAAATATGAAGGTGGTGAATGACAGCGCAGAGAGGGCAATTGCTCTCATAGAGCAATTGCTCTCATAGAGCGTTATAATGAGTCTATAACGCAAAATGAGGACCAAAAGCAATACCTTTTACAGGTTGTTGCAGCTCATCGCAAGAAGTTACCAACGGCAAGCAAAGCTGCTATGATGAAGGGATACAAATAAAGAATGTGTATTGGTGTTCTAGAGTTATTTAGTTTGTAATTTGTAAAACTTATAATTGTATTTTGCTGAATAAAGACAATGTGTTTATAATGTGTTTATCTAGCCCCGAAAAATCCTTATTACGTACTAAATGGAAAAAAAGAGGACATTAGATTGACCTCTAAATATGCTTTAAATGATCCAATTTTTTTCTGGGATGCATTTTGTACCTAATGGACAAAAATAAACCTTGTGGAGAAAACGTATACAAATATGTGATATTTTGGACCACCCTAATATATATATATATATATATATATATATATATATATATATATATATATATATATATATATATATATATATATATATATATATATATATATATATATATATATATGCAAGTAAATCACTGTAGGTGCGCGTGATCTAGGTATATGCTGATAACCACAAGGAAAGAAGAAAACACGAAGTTCCCAAGCGCTTTCGTGTATTTCACATCTTCAGGGGTGAGTACAGACTAAGGAGAAGTACAAAACAAGGTGTCAAAGGTTTTGCTAAAGTCGAGGTATACCACATCATAATCGTGTCCGTTACCTACAGATTCAAAAACTGTTGAAAAGAGTGATAATGGATTAGTCAGACATGAATGTCCAATTGAGAAGCCATGCTGGGAATCATTGATCGATTTGTGTTTCTCGAGGTGTTTTTGAATTAAGTTAGAAAGTATTGTTTCCAGTAATTTTTCTACAATAGATGTTAAGCTAATTGAACGGTAGTTAGAGGATAGTGATTTATCTCCCCTCTTGAAAATCGGTATCACTTTCGCTATCCTCCCGGATTCTGGTACTACACCAGTTATTAATGACATGTTAAACAAATTTATTAAGTGAATAAAAAGTTTTTCCGTACATTCTTTTAATACTCTGGCAAATATCTCGTCGGGGCCTGGCGACTTATTAGGTTTTGGTTTACTAACATCGTTACTAGTCATTATTATCTATTTTCTTCACTATCTAAGTATACAGTCGGCGCCTCTGGTATAATGTTTAAATTCTCAGTTGTGAAAACTGATGAAATATATTTGTCAGATTATTGCTCGTTTCTCCGTCGTTATCAGTTAATTCGCTGGTATCTGACTGTATTGGTCCAATCTTATCTCGAGTTTTAGTTTGAAACATTTGGAAGAATCCCTCTGAGTTTAACTTCGCCTCCCTTGCTCTCTTCAATTCACCATTCCTCTTTGCTTTTCTTATCTCGGTCTTAACCCTACTGGCCAATACTTTATAATAATCTCGGAGCTAAACTCCACCACGATTAATTCTTCTACCTATAGCCTTCCTTTGTCCAATAATATTATTTAAATAATTTTTTTTTCCATTTGGGGTCATTGTTGTCTGATCTGAGTGTTCTTTATGGCATTTTCTTCCTTTGTGCATTAAGTAACTCATTATTAAAATTGTTATGGAACTCATCAACCACAAATCTCGTGGTCAGGTCACCCTCATGGGTCATATTTTATGAGGTTATAGATGTTAAGGTCACCAGGTAAAGTGAGGTCATTCTCTGTGGGTACATTGTGTGAGGTCACATTATTACCACCTCACGTGAGGTCATGTAATTCACCCTTCTCTCAGCTGCCTTTTTGACCTACCAAAGTTTGCCCTTCTGAAATCCGGGATTTTAATGGAATTTTCCTTGCTGCTGATATTAAGTTGGTCATTAACTCTTACTTCTTTGTGGTTGTTGTTAGCTAGTTCGTTCCCTACCTCGGCATTACTAATGAGGTTTTCTCTATTTGACAGAAATAAATCTAGTACAGTATATTATTCCCCCACGTGGGTTTGGCTATATGTTGACTTATAAACAATTCTGAACTGCCTAAAGAAAATCCTCTAATTCTGAGTTAACTGGAAGGTCGGTCAAATTTATTCGACTAAAGATATTGTCGCCTTCTATACAGACTTTGCTATATCTGGATGCCATGTGTATTTCATCTCAAATAAGTCGCTCATTAACTCTATCAAGATTAGGAGGTCTATATATTACTCCTGTGATTAATTTTTCCCTCCCATCGGTTAATTCTATCAAATTGTTTCTGTATTAAGTTTTGTTTTATTTCCTTATTTATTTCACACTTCAAATTATCCCTGACATAAATTGCTACTCCGCCTCCTTTCCTAATCTGCATATCGGTATGGAATAATTTGTAACCTGCAATTCGGTATTCGACAGGTAACTCACGTGAGTCTAAGTTTATTCATGTTTCGGTGAATGCTATTATATAATTTTTTTCGGTACATACCAACGCCCAGATTTCATCCATTTTAATTCTCATACTTTTGCTGTTTGTGTTGGAGACAGTTAAGTAGGAGCTCATCACTACTACACCTGCCAATATTGTCTCCTGCAATGAGGCAGATAATGGATTTCGTCTCATTACCAGACATAATGTTGTCCACCCTGTTAACTATATCCTCCACCCCCAGCTCCTGGCAAACACTCTCATCCCATTTCTGTTTTGGCACAGAAAGCTCTATTGAAGCACCTTATCTGGGAACCCCCAACAATGAAGGTTTTCGTACCTTCCTTGTCAGCCTGATCCGTGACTATGTTACTGTCCAATTCATCTACCAAAGATTGTTTTAAAAAGTTAGTACACTTAACTGTTACCATTTCCTTGTCTTTTTTCACCACAAAGTTTGGTCATTCATCCCCTCACAACCCTTCAATCGCCTGTGCTGACTTTAGACACAGACTCTCCCTGTTTCGTATCTTCCTCCTTTATCCTCCCAATCACTTCCTTTAACCTAACATATCCCAGGTTTTAACCTCTCATGTCTTAAGCTTACGAGAATTCGGTCTTCTTCAATGATGTCAAGTTTACCATCTGGGTCAAGTTTACCATCTGAGGTCAAGTTTACAAACTGAGGTTAAGTTTACCATCTGAGGTCAAGTTTACCATCTGAGGCCAAGTTTACCATCTGAGGCCAAGTTTACCATCTGAGGTCAAGTTTACCATCTGAGGTCAAGTTTACCATCTGGGTCAAGTTTACCATCTGAGGTCAAGTTTATCATCTGAGGTCAAGTTTACAAACTGAGGTCAAGCTTACCATCTGAGGTCAAGTTTACCATCTGAGGTCAAGTTTACAAACTGAGGTTAAGTTTACAAACTGAGGTTAAGTTTACCATCTGGGTCAAGTTTACCATCTGGGTCAAGTTTACCATCTGAGGTCAAGTTTACAAACTGAGGTTAAGTTTACCATCTGAGGTCAAGTTTACCATCTGAGGCCAAGTTTACCATCTGAGGCCAAGTTTACCATCTGAGGTCAAGTTTACCATCTGAGGTCAAGTTTATCATCTGAGGTCAAGTTTACAAACTGAGGTCAAGCTTACCATCTGAGGTCAAGTTTACCATCTGGGGTCAAGTTTACCATCTGAGGTCAAGTTTACCATCTGGGGTCAAGTTTACCATCTGAGGTCAAGTTTACCATCTGGGGTCAAATTTACCATCTGGGGTCAAGTTTACCATATGACGTCAAGTTTACCATCTGAGGCCAAGCTTATCATCTGAGGTCAAGTTATAAACTGAGGCCGTTTACTTGAGTCAAGCTACCATCTAGGCCAAGTTTGCCATCAGTCAAGTTTACCATCTGAAAGGTTACCATTCAAAGTCGTTTACCATCTGAGGTCAAGTTTATAACTGAGGTCAAACTTATCACCTGAGGTCAAGTTACCATCTGTCAAGTTTATCATCAATGTTTCACCTGGGGTCAACATCTAAGTTTACTATATGACGTCAAGTTTGTTTCTTATGAGTCTTCCCATGGATTTCACTGGCATCCTCATAAAGATCTTCTATTGTGATAAGCATTCTTCTCCTGAGAATAATGTTTTTACATTGATTTACAGTGCCATTATGACCACACACACACACACACACACACACACACACACACACACACACACACACACACACACTCCTGAGTTCCTTCTGTGGTAACTATTTGAGTCCCTGAACTGATGTGGTCGCAAATATCTTTTTTCTTCATGTCTCATGAGTCACTGTCACACGCTCTCTGTCATCTTCACACCTTCCTCTATTTTGGCCAGGTCCTCTTCATCCACACCTCTCTGCTATTCTCCCTTCCTCCCTGTGTTTTACTGTTTTGATTCACCTTATGCTGGGTCTGCCTCTGCCTTCGTCTTCACACTCTCCTCGCCTGCTTCTCTGCACCAATCGTTATTCACGGCTTGTCTACCTCACTTCCACTTTGTAATTATATATATCGTTAGTATTAAATAGTGTCGTGAGTTAATATCTAGTTTTTATTCATTCTTCCTGAGGGCCATTCCAAAGGAGGTTTACAACTGGGGGTCTCTGCCCAGCTGTGTATAGGTACCAAACTTTCGGTACGGTCAGGGAGGTGGTCTAAGAGAGCTCTTACACAGTCATTTAGTTCAATTACGGCATCACAAAAGGATACCATGATACGTTATCATGACACGTCTTTCATGATACTGCCTGATACGTTCATCATGACACGTTCTTTATGAACGTTTTTATTTTGTTCTGTGGCACATTCATCATGACAAGTTCTTTGTCAGGTTCATCATGACACGTTCATCATGACACGTTCCATGATTAACGTCTATTCATGTCACTTTCATCATGACACGTTCACCATGACACGTTCATATCGAGACATTCGTTCGCGACACGTTCACCATGACAGTTTTTATGATATTCATGAGATCGTTTGCGCTTGCGAGACGTTCATGACACGTTGTTTATGAGACGTTCATCATGACACGTTTATCATGACAGGTTCACCATGACATGTTCTTTATGACACGTTCCTTATGACCCTATAACCATTACACGTTCTTTATGACACGTTCTTTGTGACCCGTTCACCATGACACGTTCTTTATGACCCGTTCACCATGACACGTTCCTTATGACCCTATAACCATTACACGTTCTTTATGACGTGTTTTTAGACACGTCGTCACATTTTTATGACCTGTCTCATGACTCCTTATGACCCTATAACTCATTAACGTTCTGCGTTTTTGTGACAGTTCATCATGCCACGATTTTTGTGACCCGTTCACTATGACACGTTCCTTATGACCCATAACCATTACACGTTCTTATGACCCGTTCACCATGACACGTTCTTATGACCCGTTCACCATGACACGTTCCATATGACTATAACCATTACACGTTTTTATGACGTGTTCTTTATGACACGTCTATCATGCCACATGATTTTTATAACCCGTTCACCATGACAGCCATGACCCCAAACCATTACACGTTCTTTATGATATGTTCTTATGACCCGTTCACTATGACACGTTCCTTATAACCATTACATCGTCTTTATGACACGTCTATCATGACACATCTATTATGACACACTCCTTCATGCATAAGTTATCATTGCCGTTGTGACACATTTATCATGAGCAGCTTCTATATGACACATTTATCATGAGCACGTTCGTTGCGACACGTTCTTGGTGACACAATTATTATGAGCATTCTTATGACACGTTCTTCATGACACATTTATCATGAGCACGTTCTTTACGACACGTTCATCATGGCATGTTCTTTATGACCCGCACCTATGACACTTCCTTATGACACGTTCTGCATGACATGTTCATCATGACACGTTCTTCATGACACATTCATTATGACAAATTTCATGACATAGTTATCATTACACGTTCTTTTGACACGTTCTTCGCGACACATTTATCATGAGGCACGTTCCATGACACATTTATCATGAGCATATGACACGTTCTTCATGACACATTTATTATGAGCACGTTCTTTATGACACATTTATCATGAGCACGTTCTTTATGACACGTTCTTCATGACACATTTATCAAGCACGTCTTATGACACGTTCTTCATGACACATTTATGGCCCTTACAGACTGTTCTTCATGACACATTTATCGTGAGCACGTTCTTTATGACACGTTCTTCATGACACATTTATAATTAGCACGTTCTTCATGCCATATTTATCATGAGCACGTTCTTTATGACACGTTCTTCATTACACATTTATCATGAGCACGTTCTTCATGACAAATTTATCATGAGTACGTTCTTTATGACACGTTCTTCATTGCAAGTTTATCATGAGCACGTTCTTTACGACACGTTCTTCATGGCACATTTATCGTTAGCACAGTTCAGCTCGTGACATATAGCAACAGCACGTACCATGACAAATTTCATCAAGGCTTATGCCTTTCTTCATGCGCACATTTATCATAATTTTATGACACGTTCTTCATGGCACATGTATCATGAACACGTTCTTTATGACACGCGATACATTTATCATGAGACGTTCTTTATGGACACGTTCATGGACACGTCTTATGACCCGTTCACCATGACATTCCTTCACACGTTCATAGACATGTTCATCATGACACGTTCTTCATGGCACATCTATTATGACACGTTCTTCATGACACACTTATCATGACACTTTCTTTATGACACGTTCTTCATGACACACTTTATGACACTTTCTTTATGACACGTTCTTCATGACATTTATCATGAGCAGCTTCTTTATAACACGTTCTTCATGACACATTTATCATCAGCACGTTCTTCATGACACATTTATCATGAGCACGTTCTTTACGACACGTTCTTCATGACACACTTATGAATACGTTGTTTTGACACGTTCATCACGGCACATTTATCATGAGCACCGTTCTTGCGGTGCCTTTCATACATTACTTGTCATGAGCACGTTCTTCATGACATACTCATTACACATTTATCGCACGTTCTTCAAGACACGTTCTTCATTACATTTATCATGAGCACGTTCTTTGACATGTTCTATGACACATTTATCATGAGCACGTTCTTCATTACACATTTATCATGAGTACGCTCTTCTATGACACGTTCTTCATGATCACATTTATCATGGAGCAACGTTCTTCATTACATTATTTATCATGAGCACGTTCTTTCACATTTATCATGAGACAGTTCTTTATGACACGTTCATGACACATTTATCATGAGGCACGTTCTTGCGACTAACTCATTTATCGCCACGTTCTTCGTGACACACTCTTTACATTTATCATGAGCACGTTCTTCATGACACGTTCTTCATGACTCATTTATCATGAGCACGTTCTTCATGGCATGCTTTCATTACATTATCATGAGCACGTTCTTCATGACACGTTCTTCGGACTCATTTATCATGAGCACGTTCATGACACGTCTATCGCATGACGTTCTTCATGACACGTCTTTCATGACACATTTATCATGAAGAATGTTCTTCATGACACGTTTTTCATGAGCCACGACGTTCACGACACATGACATCACGACCACACCTCACCCACTGCACACCTTCACGACCACCACCCCACTGGCACACCTTCACGACCCCCACCCACTGGCCTCCACCTCCACCCCCACCCACTGGCACACCTTTCACGACCACCCCCCACTGGCACACCTTCACGACCACCCCACCCACTGGCACACCTTCACGACCACCCACCCACTGGCACACCTTCACGACCACCTCACCCACTCCACCTTCACGACTCCTCACTGGCACCTTCACGACCACCTCACCCACTGGCTCACCTTCACGACCACCTCACCCCACTGGCTCACCACGACCACCTCACCCACTCGCCACCTTCACGACCACCTCACCCACTGGCCTCACCTTCACCACCACCACCCACTGCACACTCTCACGACCACCTCACCCAGGCACACCACGACCACCTCACCCACTGGCACACCACGACCACCTCACCCACTGGCTCACCTTCGACCACCTCACCCACTGCACACCTTCACTTCACCTCACCCACTGGCACACCTTCACGACCACCTCACCCACTGGCACACCTTCACGACCACCTCACCCACTGGCACACCCACGACCACCTCACCCACTGGCACACCTTCACCACCACCTCCCCACTGGCACACCTCACGACCACCCACCCAGCTCACCCACGACCACCTCACCCACTGGCACACCTTCACACCACCTCACCCACTGGCTCACCTTCACGACCACTCCACCCACTGGCACACCACACCACCCACCCACTGCTCACCTTCACGACCACCTCACCCACTGGCTCACCTTCACGACCACCTCACCCACTGGCTCCACCATGACCACCACCCACCGGACACTGCGACCACCTCACCCACTGCACACACTTCACCCACTGGCACACCTTCACCACCACCCACTGGCTCACTCACGACCACCTCACCCACTGGCTCACCTTCGACCACCTCACCCACTGGCACACCTTCAACCACCTCACCCACTGGCACACCTTCACGACCACCTCACCCACTGGCACACCTTCACGACCACCTCACCCACTGGCTCACCTTCGACCACCTCACCCACTGGCACACCCTTCGACCACCTCACCCACTGGCTCACCTTCACCACCACCTCACCCACTGGCTCACCTTCGACCACCTCACCCACTGGCACACCTTCGACCACCTCACCCACTGGCACACCTTCGACCCTCACCCACTGGCACCTTCACGACCACCTCACCCACTGGCTCACCTTCACGACCACCTCACCCACTGCTCACCTTCACGACCACCTCACCCACTGGCTCCTTAGACCACCTCACCCACTGGCACCTTCGACCACCTCACCCACTGGCACACCTTCACGACCACCTCACCCACTGGCACACCTTCACGACCACCTCCCACTGGCCCACCTTCACGACCTCACCCAGGCACACCTTCGACCACCTCACCCACTGGCACACCTTCACGACCACCTCACCCACTGGCTCACCTTCACGACCACCTCACCCACTGGCACACCTTCACGACCACCTCACCCACTGGCCCACCTTCACGACCACCTCACCCACTGGCACACAGCCGACCACCTCACCCACTGGCACACCTTCGACCACCTCACCCACTGGCACCTTCACGACCACCTCACCCACTGCTACACCTTCACGACCACCTCACCCACTGGCACACCTTCACGACCACCTCACCCACTGGCTCACCTTCGACCACCTCACCCACTGGCACACCTTCACGACCACCTCACCCACTGGCTCACCTTCGACCACCTCACCCACTGGCACACCTTCACGACCACCTCACCCACTGGCTCACCTTCGACCACCTCACCCACTGGCACACCTTCGACCACCTCACCCACTGGCACACCTTCACGACCACCTCACCCACTGGCTCACCTTCACCACCACCTCCTGGCACACCTTCACAGCCTCACCCACTGGCTCACCTTCACGACCACCTCACCCACTGGCACACCTTCACGACCACCTCACCCACTGCTACCTTCACGACCACCTCACCCACTGGCACACCTTCACGACCACCTCACCCACTGGCACACCTTCACGACCACCTCACCCACTGGCTCACCTTCACGACCACCTCACTGGCTCACCTTCGACCACCTCACCCACTGCACACCCGACCACCTCACCCACTGGCTCACCTTCGACCACCTCACCCACTGCACACCTTCACGACCACCTCACCCACTGGCACACCTTCGACCACCTCACGAATATGATATATAATTTGAAGTTCTCGGAATCATGACTCATACACCAGGAAAAATGACGATTGAAGTGAATCTCACTTAAAAGATAAATTTTATGTTATATATTAATAGTGTGTGTATGTGTGTGTGTGTGTGTGTGTGTGTGTGTGTGTGTGTGTGTGTGTGTGTGTGTGTGTGTGTGTGTGTGTGTGTGTGTGTGTGTACATTGAGGATATTTTCACTATCTTACACGAACATGGGAGGAACATGGGAGAGGAACAGGAGAGAACATGGGAGAGGAACATGGGAGAGGGACATGGGAGACAAGGAGAGGACATGGGAAGAGGAACATGGAGAGGAACATGGAGAGGACATGGAGGAACAGGGGAGGGACATGGGGAGGAACATGGAGAGGGACATGGGAGAGGAACATGGGAGAGGAAGGAGGAACATGGGAGAGGAACATGGGAGGAACATGAGGAAACATGGAGGAAGGTGGGGGAGGGACATGGAGAGGGACATGGGAAGAGGAACAGGGAGAGGAACATGGAGGACATGGGAGAGGAACATGGAGAGGACATGGGAGGAACATGGGAGAGGGACACAGGGAGAGGAACATGGGAGAGGAACATGAGAGGGACATGGGGGGGGGGAGGGACAAGGGAGAGGGACATGGAAGAGACATGGAGAGGGACATGGGGAGGAACATGGGAGAGGGACATGGAGAGGAACATGGAGAGAAGGAGAGGGACATGGGGAGGGACATGGGAGGGACATGGGAGAGGAACATGGAGAGGAACATGGGAGAGGGACATGAGGAACAGGGAGAGAACATGGGAGGGACATGGAGAGGGAAGGGGAGAGGAGGGAACATGGGGGGGAGGGACAGGGAGAGGAACATGGGGAGGGACACAGGAGGAACATGAGGAAGGAGAGGCATGGGAGGAGGAACATGGGAGAGGAACATGGAGGGACATGGGGAGGGACATGGGAGAGGAACATGGAGGGAACATGGAGAGGGACAGGGAGAGGACATGGAGAGGAATGAGGACATGGGGAGGGACATGGGGAGGGACATGGAGAGGAACATGGGAGAACATGGGGGGAGAGGGACATGGAGAGGGACATGGGGGAGAAACATGGGAGAGGAACATGGGGAGGAACATGGAGAGGAACATGGGAAGAGAACATGGGAGAGGAACATGGAGAGGGACATGGGAGGAATGTGAGAGGAAGGAGGACAGGGAGAGGAGGAACAGGGAGAGGACATGGGGAGGAACATGGGTGAGAGGGAAAAGGGAGAGGGACATGGGGAGAGGAACATGGGAGAGGGTGGGGGAGACAGGAGAGGGACATGGGAGAGGAACATGGGAGAGGAACATGGGGAGGAACATGGGAGAGAAATGGGAGAGGAACATGGGGAGGGACATGGAGGGACATGAGGAACATGGGAGAGGGACATGGGAGAGGAAGGGAGAGGAACATGGAGAGGAGATGAGGAACATGGGAGAGGGACATGGGGAGGAACATGGGAGAGGGACATGGGAGAGGAACATGGAGAGGAACATGAGAGGGACATGGGGGGGAGGGACATGGGAGAGGGACATGGAGAGGAACATGGGAGAACATGGGAGAGGGACATGGGGAGGAACATGGGAGGAACATGGAGAGGGACATGGAGAGGGAGGGAACATGGGGAAAGAGGAACATGGGGAGAAACATGAGAGGGACATGAGGGGACGGGAGAGGAAATATGGGAGAGGGACATGGGGGGAGGACATGGGAGAGAAATGGAGAGGGACATGGGAGAGGGATAAGGGAGAGGGACAGGAAGAGGAACATGGAGAGGACATGGGAGAGAGACATGGAGAGGGACATGGGAGAGGGAAGTGAGAGGAAACATGGGAGAGGGACATGGGAGAGGAAACATGGGGGAGGAAACATGGAGAGGGACATGAGAGGACATGGAGAGGGACATGGGAGAGGAACATGGAGAGGGACATGGAGAGGGACATGGAGAGAAATGGGGGAGGAACATGGGGAGGAACATGGGGAGGAACATGGGAGGGACATGGGAGAGGAACATGAGAGGACAGGAGATGAACATAGAGGAACATGGAGAGGGACATAGGAAGGGAGGAAAATGGAGAGGGACATAGGAGAGAAACAGGACATGGGAGATGAACATGGGGAGGAACAGAGAGGAACATGGGAGATGAACATAAGGAAACATGAAGGAACATGGGAGAGGGAACAGAGAGAAACATGGGAGGGTGAGAGGAAATATGGAGAGGGACATGGAGATGGACATGGGGGAGGAAATGTGAGATGGAAATATGGGAAGGAAATATGGGAGAGGAACATGGAGAGGAACATGGGAGAGGAATATGGGGAGGAAATATGGGAGAGGGACATGGGGAGGGGACAAGGGGAGGAACATGGAGAGGACATGGGAAAGGAAAATTGGGGGGAGAAATGAGAGGGACATGGGAAGAGAATATGGGAGGGAAGGGAGAAACATGGAGAGGATGGAGAGAAATATGGGGGAGGGAAATATGGGAGAGGGACAAATGGGGAAGGAACATGAGAGGGGACAGGAGAGGAACATGGAGAGGGACATGGGAAAGGAACATGGGAGAGGGACATGGGGGAGGAACATGGAGAGGGACATGGGGAAACATGGGAAAGGGACATGGAGAGAAAGGGACATGGGGAAGAACATGGGAGGGACATGAGGGAAGGGAGGAACATGGGAGAGGGACATGGAAAGAAACATGGAGAGGGCAGGAGGAAGAGGAAGGGAGAGGAAATATAGGAACATGGAAAGGAGACATAGAGAGGAACATGGAGAGGGACATGGGAAAGGAAATATGGGAGAGGGACATGGGGAGGAAGGGAAAGGAAACATGGGGAGGAAAATGGGAGAGGAAGAGGGAGAGGAAATGAGAGGAAGGAAACATGAAAGGGACATAGAGAGGAAACATGGAGAGATGGGAAACATGGAGAGGGACAGGGAGAGGAAACATGGGGAGGAAACAGGAGAAAATGGGAGAGAAATATGGGAGAGGAAAATGGGATAGAGAGAAATATGGGAGAGGGACATGGGAAAGGAAATATGGAGAGGGACATGGGAGGAGAACATGGGAGGGAGGGAGAGAAAGGGGAGGAAATAGGGATGAACATGGGGGAGGAACATGGGAGGAATATGGGAGATGAACATGGGGAGAACATGAGAGAGGGACATGGGAGGGACATGGGGAGAATATGGGGAGGAACATGGGGAGGAACATGAGGGACAGGGGCAGAGAGGGAGAAGGAGTGATGGGGAGGAACATGGGAGAGGGACATGGGGAAGAACATGGGAGAGGACATGGGGAGGGAGAGGAACATGGGGGGGGGGGGGGTGTGGTGGGGGTGGGGGGGGGGGGGGTGGGGTGGGGGTGGGGTGGGGTGGGTGGGGGTTGGTGGGGTGGGAGGAAATGAGAGGGACATAGAGAGAAATATGGGAGAGGGATATGGGGGGGGTGGGGGGGGGTGGGGGTGGGGGGGGGGGGGGGGGGTGGGGGGGGGTTGGGGGGGGGGGGGTGGGGGGGGGGGGGGTGGGGGTTGGAGAGGAACAGGGAGAGAAACATGGAGAGAATGGGAGGGATATGGGAGAGGGACATGGGAGAGGAAATATGGAGAGGAACATGGGAGAGGGGGACATGGGGAGAGGGACAGGAGAGGAAATATGGGGGAGGGACATGGGAGAGGAACATAGAGAGGAATGAGATGAAATATGGGGAGGAATATGGAGAGGAACATGGGAGAGGAAATGGAGATAAATATGGGGGAGAAATATGGAGAGGGACATAGAGAGAAACATGGGAGGGACATGGAGAGGAAATGGGAGAGGGGACAGGGAAGATGAACATGGGGAGAACATGGGAGAGGAAGGAGAGGGGACATGGGGAGGGACAAGGGGAGAAACATGGGAGAGGGACATGGGAAAGGAACATGGGGGAGGAACATGGGAGAGGGACATAGGAGGGACATGGAGAGAACAAAGGGGACATGGGAGAGGAAACATGGAGAGGAAACATGGGGGGGACACGGGAGAGAACATGGAGAGGGACATGGGAGATGAACATGGGGGAGGAAATAAGGGAGAGGACAAGGAAAGGAACATGGGGAAGGAAATATGGAAAGGGACATAGGAGAGAACATGGGAGAGGAACATGGGAGAGAAATATGGGAGAGGAACATGGGGAAGGAACATAAAGGGACATAGGGGGATGGGGGGACATGGGAGAGGAACAAGGGAGAGAAACATGGAGAGGAAATATGGAGAGGGACAAGGGAGAGGAAATATGGGAGAGGAACATGGAGATGAAATATGGGGAGGAAATATGGGAGAAACAGGAGAGAAACATGGGAGAGGAAATATGGGAGAGGGACATGGAGAGGAACATGGAGAGGAACATGGGAGAGGAAACATGGGAGAGGAACATGGATAGGGACATGGGAGAGGAAACATGGAGAGGGACAAGGGAGAGGGGACATGAGAGAGAAATATGGGAGAGGAACACGGGAGAGGGACAAGGGGAGGGACATGGGAGAGGAAACATGGGAGAGGAAATATGGGGAGGAATATGGGAGGGGAAATATGGAGAATATGGGAGAGAAACATGGGAGAGGAAATATGGAGAGGGACATGGGAGAGGGACAAGGGGAGAAATATGGGAGAGGAATATGGGAGAGGAAATATGAGAGAGGAAATATGGGAGAGGAATATGGGAGGAATATGGAGGGAAATATGGGAGAGGAAATATGGGAGAGGGACATGGGGGAGGAAATATGGGAGAGGAACATGGGAGAGGAAATGGGAGGGGAACATGGGAGGAACATGGGGAGGGGAGAGGAACATGGGAGAGAACATGGGGAGAAACATGGGAGAGGAACATGGGAGAGGAACATGGGAGGAAACATGGAGAGGAACATGGGAGAGAACATGGAGAGGGACATGGGAGGGGAAATATGGGGAGAGGACATGGGAGAGGGACATGGAGAGGAACATGGAGAGGAACATGGGAGAGGGACATGGGAGGGAGGGACATGGGGAGGAAATATGGGGAGGGACAAGGAGAGAAATATGGGAGGAAACATGGGAGAGGAAACATGGGAGAGGAAACATGGAGAGGAAATTGGGAGAGGAACATGGGAGAGGACATGAGGAAACATGGAGAGGAACATGGAGAGGGGACATGGGAGAGGAACATGGGAGAGGGACATGGAGAGGGGAATGGGAGAGAAACATGGGAGGGGGAGGAAAATGGGAAAGGGACATGGGGGAGGAACATGGAGAGGGACATGGGAGAGGAACATGGGAAATATGGGAGAGAATATGGAGAGGAACATGGGAGAGGGACATGGGGGGATAAGGGAGAGGGACGGGGAGAGGAACATGGGAGAGGAAATATGGGGAGAAACAGGAGAGGAACATGGGAGAGGAACATGGAGAGGAACAAGGGAGAGGAAATGATGGGGAGGAACATGGGAGAGGAACATGGGAGAGGGACATGGGGAGAGGGACATGGGAGAGGGACATGGGTGGGAACATGGGGGAGGAACATTGGAGAGGAATAGGGGAGGAACATGGGGAGAGGAACATGGGAGAGGAACATGGGGAGAGGAACATGGGGAGGAACATGGAGAGGAACATGGGAGAGGAAATATGGGGAGGAAATATGGGAGGAACATGGAGAGGCAGCTGGAGAGCAACATGGGAGAGGAACATGGAGAGAAATATGGGGGGAGGAACATGGGAGGAAATGGAGAGGAATTGGGAGAGGAACATGGAGAGACATGGGGAGAGGGACATTGGGAGAGGGACATGGGAGAGGAAATATGGGGAGGAAACATGGGAGAGGAACATGGGAGGGAAATGGGAGGAGAGGAAATGGGAGAGGAACATGGGAGAGGAACATGGGGAGGAACATGGGAGAAACATGGGGAGGAACATGGAGAGGGAAGGGGAGGAAACATGGGAGAGGGACATGGGAGAACATTGGAGAGGGACATGGGGGAGGAACATGGAGGAACATGGAGAGAACATGGGAGGAAACATGGAGAGGACATGGGAGAGGACATGGGAGAGGAACATGGGGGAGAGGGACATGGGAGAGAGACATGGGGAGAGGATGTGGGGAGGGTGTGGGAGAGGGACATGGGGAGAGGACAAGACTAAATGTGAAACATGGCCTGAATTTTATCCAGATCAAGTGAAGGCGAGTGTGAAGACTTTAGTTAGCTGGACAGTTCCTCTCACTCTGCACGTCAGCTGAGGGAATAATTCTGTGATAAAATTTCCTTGCCTGATATTTAGAAATGTTCAGATGAGAATTTTTCAATAATTTGACAGTGATGGTGGCGATGAGTGGCGATGGTGGCAGTGGTGGCGGTGGCAGTGGGTGTGATGGTGGCGTGGTGGTGGTGATGTGGTGGCAGTGGCAGAGGTGTGGCGATGGTGGCGTGTGTGATGGCAGAGGTGGTGGCAGTGTGATGGGAGGTGGCGGTGGTGTGGTGGTGGTGGTGTGATGGGTGGCGATGATGGCGATGATGGCGAAGGTGGCGTGGTGGCGATGATGGTGATGGTGGCGATGATGTGATGAAGTGGTGATGGTGATGGTGATGGCGATGAAGTGGTGATGTGGTGGCGATGATGGTGATGAAGTGGCGATGAAATGCGATGATGGCAGAAGGTGGTGGTGGCGATGATGGTGAGTGGCAGTGGCAGTGGTGGTGGTGGCAGTGTGGGTGATGGTGGTGGCGATCTTTGGAGTGGGGACGACCACCGGATTGTAGATTGATATCATAACAAGTTGTCATATGTCATAAAGATTCAGATTTCTGATTGCATCCTGTGCGAGGCGAAAGCAAAAACCGATTACAACGCCAAACATGGACGCATACGGAGTTCTTGCTCATATTTATTAGAAACATAAGTGCCTCAAAACCATTAGTTTGTCAGCAGAATTCATCATAAAGCTATGATGAGTTTGTGGTGGTGAGGAAGAGTTACCGGTAGTTGGTGACAGTGAGGTTCTGTTGACGTGGTGGATGACACACTGGACAGGGATTTATACTGTGAGCTCTCATAAAAGTGTAAGAACGGTTATCACGAGGGCCTCAGAGTGCTGAATGTTGGGATGTGTGGTTTACATGGAGAGGTTAAACACATTTGTTTTTCTGCAGTTTTGTTTCCTCTGATCATCATCAATTTGAAGTGGGGGGTGAGGGTGGGGTGAGGTTGAGGGTGTGGGAGGTGGGGGTGAGAAGGATTGAGGTGGGGGGTGAAGGTGGGTGAGGTGGTGGGAAGGTGAGGTTGGGGAAGAAGGTGAGGTGAGAGTGGGTGGGGGTGGAAGGTGGGGTGGGGTGGGGGAGTTGAAGGTGGGGTGGGGTGGGGTGGGTGAAGGTGGGGTGGGGTGGGGGTGGGGAGTGAGGTGGGGGTGGGGGTGAGGTGGGGGTGGGGTGGGGTGGGGTGGGAGTGGGGTGGGGTGAGGGGTGGGGAGTGGGGGTGAGGGAGTTGAGTGTTGAAGTTGAAGGTGGGGGTTGGGGTGGGATTGGGGTGGTGGTGGGGGGTGTGAGGGGTGGGGGTGTGAGGGTGAGGGTGGGGGGGTGGAAGAGTGGGGTGGGGGTGGGTTGGGGGGTGGGGTGGTTGGAAGGTGAGGTGGAAGGTGAGTGGGTGGGGTGAGGTGGGTGGGGTGAAGGTGGGGGGTGAGGGTGTGGGGGTGGAAGGTGGGGGTGGGGTGGGGGTGAAGAGTGAGGTGAGGTGGGGAGTGGACCTCAACGTCTTGTAAGGGAAGTGTTTCTCTCAGGAGGGGTGGGGAGGGGTGGGAGTGGGGGGTGAGGTGAGGGTGGGGGTGAGGTGGGACAGCTATGGCAGGGCACTGGGAGTGGGGAGAAAAGAAAAAGATTGGAAAGATTGGAGTGTGAGAGCGGTCGTATGGAGCGTATATAGGGGACAGACTCCCATGGTGTGAGTGCAGTGAGTGTGCATGCAT
>NW_024721370.1:0-8746 GCF_018991925.1 Homarus americanus | reverse complement strand
GTGAATAGTGAAGATGTTGTGTTTTTACCTTATAGTGAAGTGAATAGTGAAGATGTTTATTGTGTCTTATAGTGAAGTGAATAGTGAAGATGTTTATTGTGTCTTATAGTGAAGTGAATAGTGAAGATGTCGTGTATAGTGCCTGGCCAATTGCACTGGTTAACCATTACCCCGGAATACGATCTGCAAATCGATTAACATCCAGGCACTTACACACCCACCCACAGACCCAGCCTCACAAAACCACCCACACGCCCCCCACCCACAGCTAGACGAAAACGCGGGCATAGTGAGTAAGGGGAAGAAAGTTAAACAAACAAGTGAAATGTACCAATGAGGGACCTGTTTACTAACACACACACACACACACACACACACACACACACACACACAGGTTATGGTCAACTACAGAAAATTTTTGATTACAGACAAACACACTAACAAAACAATTGCTCATTACTATATATCCTTCCGTTCTTCCCTTCCCCTCTCCCTCTTCTTCTTTCTCCTCCTCCTTCTCTTCTCCCACTGGTAGAGAGAGATGGTGTGTGTGTGTGTGTGTGTGTGTGTGTGTAGAACCATTCGTACGCCTACAAATTTGCCAGACATTGACCCTGGAAGCTGACCTCTTTCAGTGGATCTTGAACGCCCACAACAACGCCCCCCCACACAACAGCCTCTTTCTTTTTTCTCCTCACCACTCATCACTTCTTTCAACAGTAAAAAAAAATTTATCCCTGTCATTTTAGCTTTTACTTATCCATTATTGTGTGTATGAATGTTAGCTTCATTTACTCTTGATTATTATTATCTATGTTAATGACACACACACACACACACACTCACACACACACACACACACACACCCTGGTCGTAAGAGATAAACAGGAGGAAAAGAAGAAGGGGATAGCTGACAAAAGGTGATAATGAGGGAGGGAGAGAGAGATGAAAGATTAGGAATAATGAAGGAAATTAGAATAGAATGGAGGGAACAGACGCAGCGAGAGAGTGTTAATGGGAACATGAGACAAAGACAATACCGAATGAAAGGGAGTAAAGATAGATTGATAAAGAGAGAGAGAGAGAGAGAGAGAGAGAGAGAGAGAGAGAGAGAAGAAGAAGAGGGAGGGAGGGAGTGTGGGAGGACAAGTGGTGTAAGACAGGTGGTGATGTCACTCCACCTCCTCCACCGGAGTTGTGTGTGTGTGTGTGTGTGTGTGTGTGTGTGTGTGTGTGTGTGTGTGTGTTTGTGTTTGTTTCAATGTTCTATAATTATCATTGACCTGGCTCTTAGGTTAGGTTAGGTTAGGTTAGGAGCTGCGGGGCTATGCATCACTTTATTACGGATATAATTTTATTGCTTAATCGTCTTACATATAATTAAGGAGAAGGGGATAATGTTATAGATATTAATGAGTACAATTAGAGGTAAGAGGGCCAGGTAAGAGGGCCAGGTAAGAGGGCCAGGTAGGAGGGCCAAGGTATAGGAAGGCCAGGGTAATGCAGAGACGTGTGATGGATGAAGGAAATTAAAAGCTAAATCACACACACACACACACACACACACACACACACACACACACACACATTGGTTATACTAAGACCATTGTGTTGTGTGTCAATTGGTTCTCGTTCAACCTTGTATATGTTTGTTGTTTTAGCCATGTTAGTCTGATTAAGAAGAGGTTAATCATCCTGGCTCATTCCTCCGTCCGTCAGTGAGTGAGTGACAAAGACCTATATAGAGGGAGCCTGTGTCACCGCTCATCATGTTGACTTTAACATTGTGAAGGGAAAAAAATAAACATTAAATATTGACTCAGGCATTATGAAAATTAAACACTAGAGCCGTCACCCAATTTTCTTGAGAGGAGCGTGTGTTTTGTGTGTGTCCTCTCTCTCTCTCTCTCTCTCACTCTCTCTCTACGTGTTTTGTTTTGTTTAGAAAACTTTTGATTGAGGCAGAAAATGACTCTTAACTTTGGCTATTTCACTGCTGTTCGGTGATGAGGTGTGTCGTTTGCTGTGTTGGTTGTTGTCACTGCTGTACTGTGCTATGGAGTTCTGTTAGTCACTGCTGTGCTGTGCTGTGAATTTATCTTAGTCACTGCTGTACTGTGCTGTGATTTTATCTTAGTCACTGCTGTACTATGGAGTTCTGTTAGTCACTGCTGTACTGTGCTGTGGAGTTATCTTAGTCACTGCTGTACTGTGGAGTTCTGTTAGTCACTGCTGTACTGTGCTGTGGAGTTATCTTAGTCACTGTTGTACTGTGGAGTTCTGTTAGTCATTACTACTACTACACTACGATGCTGGCTGTCTCTTATCTTCAATCATATTAGAACAAACACCGAAAACACGTGAAACAAAAACACCACTAAACACCGAAAACGTGTGAAACATGAAAACAACACCCACTATACACCGAAAATACGTGAAACAAAAACACCACTAAACACCGAAAACACGTGAAAGATAAAAAAAAGCCACGAGATACAGATGTAAAAAAAAAAAGATTATTGACTTGTCCCCGCGAGAATTATGGTAATAAAGGAAACATTTAACTTTATGATTAAAAAGAAAAAAAATGTATGTCCTTTGGTGCATACAGTAAAAACGCAGGAAAGAGAAAAAAAAAGAATAATGAAATGCAGTTTAGTCCTTTGGTTTTATTTATTTATTTATTTATTTATTTAAAGACTCGGAAGCGTTATTTGTTTTTGTTTTTCGATACAAACAAAAAACAAATACAATATGATATTTTTTTTTATGTAATCGCCCTCCCTCCCCACAACCCGCCCCCTCCCCCACAATTACCCCCTCCCCCACAATTGCCCCCTCCCCCACAATTACCCCATTCCCCACAATTGCCCCCCTCCCTTAAAAAAATCCTGTGTTTATGAGATAGCATTGTGCGTTACGTCACTGTTATTTATACCACTCAGCGATGGAGGGGGTGGGGTTATGACCTGTCTGTCTGTCCTAAATTTCTCTCTCTGGTTTATTCATCGCAAAACAATAAAGGAAATGCAGTGAAACCTCCATATAACGGACTATATGGAGGAAGAGAGTCCGTTATATTTAGGTTTCACTGGGATATACGTAGACAATGTGGACCCTCGGTGGCCGTACTGTAAGGTGCCGCTGTAGGGTGTAAGCTATAGTAGGTTCACATTAATTTGCTGGATTTATGTAATTTTGTAATTGTTAAACCCAGTTAATTGGTGTTTATATATGATATTTAAATAATAAAACACCTAAACCCTTAAGACTAGGAAACACTAAACCTAAAATGGTAATTAGTAATGACAGGTATTTATTTCCTTAACATTTTCATTATTAGTTGAAAATATTAAATTACAAAAAAAAATTGTAAACATTTCTTTTTCTCGCCTTTGTTGACAAGTCACAAACTTCCGGGATTATACCGATGCTAATTTACATTTTTATTAACATTGTTTCTCGAGTCTTGTGTGTGTGTGTCGCCTCCAGGAGATTATTGCATATTTTTAAGATGACTTCTCGCTGCCTGATCCTCTGTCGTGGCGCCCAGAGCAGGAGGCAGGAGCTGATGGAAGGACATTTAGGAATTTCAGAAAACTGTTTATATATCACCAAGTGTGTAAGAAGTGTAACACGACTCTGGGCCGGAGATATAGAGCTGGGTATTACATCTCTTAAGCTTCGTATTACATAGGATATAATGGGGATGCTCAATAAACTAGCTCCTTTGCGTTGCTTGAAGAAAACGCCCAAACTCTCCTGTGTAGTGAACTATACACCACTAACTCACATGTAGAGTGTGTGTTACGTAGAGTGTGAAGACTAACAGTAGTGAAGAAATACAGTTCTGATAATATTATTAGGATTTATGTGAGCGTCAGGTAGAAAATCATAAAGAGAAATGCAGTATTTTGTTTGGGTTGGTCTCTCTCTCTCTCTCTCTCTCAACAACAACAACAACACACTTGTCCTTGATTTTCAGTATTACACACACACACACTGCAAAGAAGTCCCACTACCCAACCAAATTACAACACCTGAAGCAGACCAACATCAGTCAATGGTATGGTAAGCTTAAAGAACTCTGTGGACTAAACAATAAGACACACCCCCTCCCCTTCCTTAGCCATCTCACTAATGTTGATGCAGCTGAGCAAACAAATAACCATTTCGCTACTACTGTATATGCCAGACGCTCCCCCGGCTTGACACAACCACTCTCCCTGCTTACCTACCAGCCCCCTTCCCACTGACTTAGTAGAAGAATTTGAAGTAGCAAAACGCCTGGACAAACTAAAATTAAAACGCTCTACCACCCCCATTGACTTACCAATGAAACTCTTCAAGGAGTTCTCCCCGGAGCTTGATAAACCCCTATGCTCCATCATCAATGCTTCTCTCAGTCAAGCCAGATGCCCAGCTGACTGGAAGACCTCTTATGTATCACCAGTGCCCAAGTCAACAAGCCCACAATCCTTAAATCAGCTACGACCTATTGCATTCACCCCAATACCCAGCCTAATCTGTGAAAGTTTGCAAGCCTGACTGGCTAAAGCGATATTGCAGGAGTCGTAGGACCTCAGCATCAAGTAACATGAAAACTTCCACCACTCACCGTCTTGTCATCAATAGCTTTTCTCGATTATATATGGCTATCTCGAGAAACGAAAACGTCTGTAGCTGTCAGCCTTCATTGATTTACCAGCGTTCGACCTAGTCGACCACAATATAATCGACAATGTTTGCTGACCCGGGCTTCGAGGAAGTCTTATACCATGGCTTACAGACTTCTCAGTGACCGACGCCAAGCTGTACGCTTTCCGAGGGGCTGTTCCACCTTTCTTCCAGTCACTCACCTGTGGCGTCCCCCAAGGCACCAAGATGGGACCACTCTCCTTCCTTATGCTCATCAATGATGCCCTAAGAGAAACCCCTGCTCGCTGAAAATATGTCGGACTCCACCATTGGGATCAGCGTCAACAATTCTGCTCCCGACTATACCGCCCTTCAGGATTTATTGAACAGTCTCCAAAACTGGGCCACCAACAACCATGTCACCATCAACCATACTAAGACCATGGTTATGCACATCAACCTCTCCTCCGACATTGTCCCACCTTCTTCCATTACTTTAGGTCCGAACACACTCCAGGTTGTAGATTCCACGAAGCTCCTCGGCGTCACCATAGACAACAAACTAAATTGGAAAACCACACGTCAGTGAAGTTATTAAATCCTCCAGCTTCCGGGTCAACACCTCCTCCTGCCAGCCGACTCCAAGTCCCCTGAGTTCCTGCACACGAGCTCCTCAGTGTTTACACAACATCTATACTAAGCTCACCTATGCCTCCCCCACCTGGTCTTCCTAAATGCCACACAACGTAAACACTCTGGAAAAAGTGCAAAAGAGGGCATGCAAGATTATTCTCTCCCCTTCCTACTCCACATATCAAGAAGCGCTTCTTTCCTTGTGGTTATCAGCATATACCTAGATCACGCGCACCTACAGTGATTTACTTGCATATATATATATATATATATATCTTGATAAAATCACACGGGAAAATGGAAACAACGGAGTACCTTAGCTTTCGTCTTTATTCAAGACATCTTCAGAAGCAACTAGATTACATGGACAGAGAGAGGCTTAAATATACAAGGTGACCTTAAAAACATGAGGTCAGGTCATATTGATGACATCCACTAATCCCCACACCAACACACACGTAGAGGAGCTTAAGAGAAGGGTGGTGACCTGACTAGCCAGGTCAGGTCAGAAAAAAGGGACCCACAAAATAACTATCATACATCTAGATCAAAGGTTTCCAAAGCATTTTTAACCTTGGGCCACTGACAAATAAATTTATGTAACATATTATCAGTTTTGAACTTACCATCACTAAGGTTTATTGATTTTAATTCCTAAATCAAACTTAATCTTTCTGTGACACAAGATGATTTGAATACTTCTAAGCTTTTTTCCCAAGCAATGGGGTGATTATTATTCCTAACATGAACGAACAAGGCACTGCTTTCAGATGCAGTTCTGATATTATACTTATGTTGTTTGATTCTGAGCTGCAGTGTTTTTCCTGTCTGACCTACATAATTACAATTACATTTGCTACATGGAATACAATAAACACTTCCATTTACATTCAAACTTGGGCTATTCCTTATTAACATATTGGTAATGATTGAGTCATACTTGAAAACAACATTAATATTTAGAAGCTTGAGGGACCGACCTAACGGGACAAATTCATTACGATAGGGCAGAGTCAAAATATTCTTAAGTGTAGGAACTTGTCTGGTTTGAGAGGAATGAAAGGATTTTTTAGCCCTTTTAAAACAACGATCAACAAACACAGAAGGGTACCCGAGTTTCTGTGCAACATCTATCACAATTCGCCATCAGTTACATAAGTTGTATATATGACCCCTGTACCACTAAGGAAAAGATCGTGTTGCCTGACTCACGCACGCACTTGATGATAATGAGGATACGAGTCATTAATTTTTCCCCCAGTAGTGTTCATTCAGTGGTGTGTGTGTGTCCCTCTCATACGTTCACTTACCCGAGACGAAATAAAAACCCCAGATTTACACGGTCGACAACTAACGTGTAGGAATATCAACCAAGAAGCAACATAAATACTGGTATAATTTGATCCCACCAACCACGGTCACCAGCAGTATAATTAATGGTGTTACAAGTATATAATTCCCCTTTCAACAACCTTGAACCTACCCTTCCATAATTTTTGTATAGTTATTATCTCTTGTTTGGACCTATCTTGAGTACGCGAATAAAGAGGTTTGTTAATAAAGCTTAGGAATACAAGGAAGCAAATAATTTATTCACCTTAATTAGTTTCAAATGTAAAAAATCTACCTGTATTATTATTATATAGTCTATCTTAGTCTTTATATGACCGGTAATAACAACATTGAATGTAATTAATCTAAAAAAAAAATATTCATCATTTTTCTTCATTTCTTCTCACACTGAATCACTTAATTTTTTCTACTGTCAGAAATTATCACAAAATCTACGTTGTTTCCATACATAACAAATAAATCTCCCTGGAGCCTTTTATCACGCTGGGGGTCGAGGAGTGACTCGGCGGGTAAGCAGCAAACATACAGTACGACTCCGCCTCAGGCATTATGGCCACATTTGACAAGGTTGGCTCTACACCCAGGAGGTCGCTACACCCAGTTACGCCGCCCATTAATTCACACGACACACAGGATTACCAACACCCAGAAGGTTACTACAATGAAATACACTTAGATTAGACGAGATGCAGGTTCACTTAAGTTTAGATTACATTCCGGATTACACGAAAAAAACAGACTAGGTAACTCATTATGTCCACAGGTACCAGACTACAGCAAGATACACAGGGATCGATTACACACACACACACACACACACACACACACACACACACGGACAAGGCTGCAGTCGTTTTTCTTGGAATTAGTTGTTTGCCAAGGTATTGATTTCCTTCCTCACTAGTAGACGCTAAACCTGAAGTGTAATGTATAGTGAATGACGATTTTATATTTAATATCTGATGAATGCGAAGAACAGATTACAAAAACAAAAAATAAATGATTAAATTTACCAAAAATTTAAAATGGACTTGATTTTGTTTAGTTTGGTCTTCAAAATCCGAAATAGACGAAAAGGCGATCCATTGAATCTTTAAAAAAAAAAGCAGAAAAATAAACTAAAAGAAATTGGTAAAAAAGGCAAAAAAGAAGGATGAAATATAAAAAGTAGAAAAGGAAAAAGAGGAAAGTTGATAAGCAACAAACCAGCTGTTACAATGCGAAAGCGTCACCGATAATTCTACGGACGTTATTCTCCGCGTTTTATTAGGTCTTGACGAGTGCTCAATTACCATTACTACCACCTCCACCACCACTATTACCACCACAAACATCGCAATTACCACTAACACCACCAACACCAATATTACCACCACCAACACCAATATTACCACCACCAACACCACCACTATTACCACCATCACCACCACCAACACCACCATTATCACAACCACTATCACCACTATCATTACTACCACTACCTGCACCACTATGACCACCACCACCTTGCTACTTAACACATGCTGGGGACATAGTTAATGGCCCCGCCTGACAATGAGGGAAACTTAGTCACCACACAATAGATGGAGGAATATTGTGTGTGTGTGTGTGTGTGTGTGTAATAATAATAATAATAATAACAATAATTAACGGTTTATTGAAAGAGCTTGGCAGCCAGAAGGCTGAAAATATACAGTTACATATTTGGGGAATGGGTTTCGAATTACAAATAATATACAAGTAACATAAGTGCACAAATAAGACATAATAACTAGATGGGGAAAAGCTCAAACTACAGTTCATTTCAACATAGTGACAGTGCAAGGAGTAGTGTTTACTGGGAGTGAATACACTGGTTTATTACAAGTTATTGATAATTTTTACAATGGTTGGGACTGAGCTGTTCTTATAGCGACCAGTTCGTGCACGTATGGGCTGGATGCGGTTGTGGTGTCGAACAGCAATTCTCGGACTAGGGATCTCAGGTGGTAGTAGGAGCCGGTGTCGGGGATGGTGTAGAAGCTTCTTACCAAATTTGCAGATGAGGTCGTGGTGATGGTCAGTGAGAGTCGAAAGGGTCAGTGTGTTGAGCGCTTCTTGATATGTGGAATAGGAAGGGGAG
>NW_024721369.1:0-2797 GCF_018991925.1 Homarus americanus | reverse complement strand
CTCCCAGGTATTCCACTGAGATTACCTGGTACACCTCTGACACTCGCAGTTACACCGCTGACACTGGCAGGTACACCTCCGACACTCCCAGGTACACCTGCGACACTCCCAGGTACAGTTCTCACACTCCCAGGTACAGTTCTCACACTCCCAGGTACACCTCCGACACTCCCAGGTACATCTCTGACACTCCCAGGTACACCTCTGACACTGCCAGGTACACCTCTGACACTCACAGGTACACCTCCGATATTTCCAGGTACACCTCCGATACTCCCAGGTACATCTTTGAGACTCCCAGGTACTCCACTGACACTCCTGGTTTACCTCTGACATTTCCAGTTACACCTCTGACACTCTCAGTTACACCCCTGACACTCCCAGGTTCACCTCCGACACTCCCAGGTACACTTCCGATACTCCCAGGAACAACTCCGATACTCCCAGGTACACCTCTGAAACTCCCAGGTACGCCTCTGACACTCTTTGGTTCACCTCTGAGACTCCCAGGTACACCTCTGACACGCCCTGGTACATCTCCGATATTCCCAGGAACACCTCCGATATTCCCAGGTACACCTCTGACACTCCCAGGTACACCTCCGATACTCCCAGATACACCTTCGATACTCCTAGGTACACCTCTGACACTCCCAGGTACTCCACTGAGACTCCCTGGTACACCCCTGACACTCCCAGGTACACCTCCGACACTACCAGGTACACCTCTGACACTCCCAGGTTCTCCACTGACATTCCTGTAATTTTTGCCTCCTGACCTCCCAGGTACACGTCCCAGCACTCCTGGTCCACCTCAGCCTCCGGTGCATCTCTGGCACTCCTAGGTACTCTGACCTCCATTTTCGACTCCAGGCACCTCCGATACTCCCAGGTACACCTCTGACACTCCCAGGTACACCTCTGACACTCCTAGGTACTCCTCTGTCACTCCCTGATACACCTCCAACACTCCCAGGTGCACCGCTGACCCTCCCAGGTACACCACTGACACTGCCAGGTACACCTCAGACACTGCCAGGTACACCTCAGACACTGCCAGGTACACCTCAGACATTCCCAGGTACACCTTCGACACTCCAAGGTGCACCTCTGTCACTCCCAAGTGCACCGCTGACACTCACAGCCACACCTCAGACACTCCCAGGTACACCGCTGACACTCCCAGGTACACCTCTGACACTCCCAGGTACACCTCCCACACATCCAGGCACACCTCCGACACTCCCAGGTACACTTCTTACACTCCCAGGTACACCTCCCGACACTCCCAGGTACACCTCTGACACTCCCAAGTACACCCCTGACATTCCCAGGTACACCTCCGACACTCCCAGGTACACCTCCGACACTCCCCAGGTACACTTCTTACAACCCCTGGTACACCTTCGACACTCCCAGGTACACTTTTTTGCACTTCCAGGTGCCTCTGACACTCCCAGGTACACCTCTGACACTCCCAGGTACTCCACTGACACTCCCTGGTACACCCCTGACACTCCCAGGTATACCTCTGACACTCCCATGTACACCCCAGACACTCCCAGGTACACTTCTCACACTCCCAGGTACACCTCTGATACTCCCAGGTACACATCTGACACTCCCAGGTACACTTCCGATACTCCCAGGTACACCTTCGATACTCCCAGGTACACCTCTGACACTCCCAGGTACTCCTCTGACACTCTTTGGTTCACCTCTGAGAATCCCAGGTACACCTCTGACACGCCCTGGTACACCTCCGATATTCCCAGGTACACCTCCGATATTCCCAGGTACACCTCTGACATTCCCAGGTACACCTCTGATACTCCCAGGTACACCTTTGACACTCCCAGGTATACCGCCGATACTCCCAGGTACACCTTCGATACTCCCCGGTACACCTCTGACACTCCCAGGTACTCCACTGACACTCCCTGGTACACCACTGACACTCCCAGGTACACCTCTGACACTCCCAGGTACACCTCTGACACTCCCAGGTACACCTGAGACACTCCCAGGTACACCCCAGATACTCCTAGGTACATCCCAGACACTCCCAGGTACACCTCCGACATTCCAAGGTACACCTCTAAAACTCCCTGGTACACCTCTGACACTCCAAGGTACACATCTGACACTCCCAGGTACACCTCTGACACCCCCAGGTACACCTCTGACACTCCAAGGTACACCTCCGTCACTCCCAGGTACACCTCTGACACTCCCAGGTACACCTCTGACACTCCTAGGCACTCCTTTCTTCACTCCCCCTGATACACACCTCAACACTCCCCAGTGAAACTGCCGACACTCCCAGGTACTCCACTGCACACTCCTGGCAACAACCGACATTCCCCAAAGTTACACCTCTGACACTCCTGCAGTTACACCCCATGTAATTCCCAGGCACACCCCATACCCCAGGCACCCTGACACTCCCCAGGTACACCTCTGATACCCCAGGCACACTCCCCTGGACACTTTCAGTACACCTCTGACACTCCTAGGCACTCTTTCTGTCACTCCCTGATACACCTCTAACACTCCTAGGTGCACCGTTGACACTCCCAGGTACACCGCTGACACTGCCAGGTACACCTCAGATACTGCCAGGTACACCTCAGACACTGCCAGGTACACCACAGACACTCCAAGGTACACCTCAGACACTCCAAGGTGCACCTCTGACACTCCCAAGTGCACCTCTGACACTCCCAGGCACACCTCTGACACTCCTAGGTACACGTCAGACACTCCCAGGTACACCGCTGACACTCCCAGGTACACC
>NW_024721368.1:0-17985 GCF_018991925.1 Homarus americanus | reverse complement strand
GGGACCACCAGTGCCGCTTAGGTGATCAGGGCAACGTTTTACCAAATGCGCCTTTCGAAACAAGGAGGATCCATATATATTTCATTAGCCCAATAAAGCACGCGGACTTCTACATATAATCAACACCTCACCCCACCAGGATTTGAACACACGATCTTATAATTGTGACCGGGGAACGCTACCTCTGGGCCACCAGGACAATAAAAGCAGTCCTAGACTCTGGTATATTTCACACAAAGCCTGTTCAAAGAGCTTATGGCGCCGTGAACCTCTAATGGGGACCACCCGTGCCGCTTAGGTGATAAGAGCAACGTTTTACCAAATGCGTTTCGAAACAAGAAGGATCCATATATATTTCATTAGCCCAATAAAGCATGCGGACTTCTTCATATAATCAACACCTCACCCCACCAGGATTAGAACCCACGATCTTCTAATTGTGACCGGGGAACGCTACCTCTGGGCCACCAAGACACTAAAAGCATTCCTAGACTCTGCTATATATTTCACACAAAGCCTGTTCAACGAGCTTATGGCGCCGTGAACCTCTAATGGGGATCCCCCGTGCCGCTTAGGTGATCAGAGCAACGTTTTACCAAATGTGGCTTGGAAACCCGAGGATCCATATATATTTCATTAGACCATTAAAGCATGCGGACTTCTACATATAATCAACACCTCAACCCACCAGGATTTGAACCCACAATCTTATAATTGTGATCGGGGGACGCTACCTCTGGGCCACCAGGACAATAAAAACAGTCCTAGACACTGCTATATTTCACACAAAGCCTGTTCAACGAGCATATGGCGCCGTGAACCTCTAATGGGGACCACCCGTGCCGCTTAGGTGATCAGACCAACATTTTACCAAATGCGGCTTCGAAACAAGAAGGATCCATATATATTTCATTAGCCCAATAAAGCACGCGGACTTCTAAATTTAATCAACACCTCACCCCACCAGGGTTTGAACCCACGATCTTATAATTGTGACCGGGGAATGCTACCTCTGGGCCACCAGGACAATAAAAGCAGTCCTAGACTCTGCTATATTTCACACAAAGCCTGTTCAACGAGCTTATGGCGCCGTGAACCTCTAATGGGGACCACCCATGCCGCTTAGGTGATCAGAGCAACGTTTTACCAAATGCGGCTTCGAAACACGGGGATCCATATATATTTCATTAGCCCAATAAAGCATGCGGACTTCTTCATATAATCAACACCTCACCCCACCAGGATTAGAACCCACAATCTTAGAATTGTGGCCGGGGGACGCTACCTCTGGGCCACCAGGAAACTAAAAGCATTCCTAGACTCTGCTATATTTCACACAAAGCCTGTTCAACGAGCTTATGGCGCCGTGAACCTCTAATGGGGATCACCCGTGCCGCTTAGCTGATCAGAGCAACGTTTTACCAAATGTGGCTTCGAAACCCGAGGATCCATATATATTTCATTAGACCATTAAAGCACGCGGACTTCTACATATAATCAACACCCTACCCCACCAGGATTTGAACCCACAATCTTATAATTGTGACCGGGGGACGCTACCTCTGGGCCACCAGGAAACTAAAAGCATTCCTAGACTCTGCTATATTTCACACAAAGCCTGTTCAACGAGCTTATGGCGCCGTGAACCTCTAATGGGGACCACCCGTGCCGCTTAGCTGATCAGAGCAACGTTTTACCAAATGTGGCTTCGAAATTGGAGGATCTATATATATTTCATTAGACCATTAAAGCACGCGGACTTCTACATATAATCAACACCTCACCCCACCAGGATTTGAACCCACAATCTTATAATTGTGACCGGGGGACGCTACCTCTGGGCCACCAGGACAATAACAGCAGTCCTAGACTCTGCTATATTTCACACAAAGCCTGTTCAACGAGCTTATGGCGCCGTGAACCTCTACTGGGGACAACCCATTGCCGCTTAGGTGAACAGAGCAACGTTTTACCAAATGCGGCTTCGAAACACGAGGATCCATATATATTTCATTAACCCAATAATGCACGCGGACTTCTACATATTATCAACGCCTCACCCCACCAGGATTTGAAGCCACGATCTTATAATAGTGACCGGGGAACGCTACCTCTGGGCCACCAGGACAATAAAAGCAGTCCTAGACACTCCTATATTTCACACAAAGCCTGTTCAACAAGCTTATGGCGCTGTGAACCTCTAATGGGGACAACCCGTGCCGCTTAGGTGATCAGAGCAACGTTTTACCAAATGCGGCCGATAAGAAGGATCCATATATTTCATAAGCCCAATAAAACACGCAGACTTCTGCATTTTAATCAGCCTCACCCCACCAGGAGGTTTGAACCCCACGATCTTATAATTGTGACCGAGGAACGCTACCTATGGGCCACCAGGACACTATAAGCAGTCCTAGACTCTGATATATTTCACACAAATCCTGTTCAACGAGCTTATGGCGCTGTGAACCACTATAGGGGACCACCCGTGCCGCTTAGGTGATCACAGCAACGTTTTATAGAATGCGGCTTCAAAACACGAGGATCCATATATATTTAATTAGCCCAATAAAGCACGCGGACTTCTACATATAATCAACGCCTCACCCCACCAGGATTTGAAGCCACGATCTTATAATTGTGACCGGGGAACACTACCTCTGGGCCTGGGACAATAACAGCAGTCCTAGACTCCGCTATATTTCACACAAAGCCTGTTCAACGAGCTTATGGCGCCGTGAACCTCTAATGGGGACAACCCGTGCCGCTTAGGTGATCAGACCAACATTTTACCAAATGCGGCTTCGAAACAAGAAGGATCCATATATATTTCATAAGCCCAATAAAGCACGCAGACTTCTACATTTAATCAACACCTCACCCCACCAGGGTTTGAACCCACGATCTTATAATTGTGACCGGGGAATGCTACCTCTGGGCCACCAGGACAATAAAAGCAGTCCTAGACTCTGCTATATTTCACACAAAGCCTGTTCAACGAGCTTATGGCGCCGTGAACCTCTAATGGGGACCACCCATGCCGCTTAGGTGATCAGAGCAACGTTTTAGCAAATGCGGCTTCGAAACACGGGGATCCATATATATTTCATTAGCCCAATAAAGCATGCGGACTTCTTCATATAATCAACACCTCACCCCACCAGGATTAGAACCCACGATCTTCTAATTGTGACCGGGGAACGCTACCTCTGGGCCACCAAGACACTAAAAGCATTCCTAGACTCTGCTATATATTTCACACAAAGCCTGTTCAACGAGCTTATGGCGCCGTGAACCTCTAATGGGGATCCCTCGTGCTGCTTAGGTGATCAGAGCAACGTTTTACCAAATGTGGCTTCGAAACCCGAGGATCCATATATATTTCATTAGACCATTAAAGCACGCGGACTTCTACATATAATCAACACCTCACCCCACCAGGATTTGAACCCACAATCTTATAATTGTGACCTGGGGACGCTACCTCTGGGCCACCAGGAAACTAAAAGCATTCCTAGACTCTGCTATATTTCAAACAAAGCCTGTTCAACGAGCTTATGGCGCCGTGAACCTCTAATGGGGACCACCCGTGCCGCTTAGCTGATCAGAGCAACGTTTTACCAAATGTGGCTTCGAAATCCGAGGATCTATATATATTTCATTAGACCATTAAAGCACGCGGACTTCTACATATAATCAACACCTCACCCCACCAGGATTTGAACCCACAATCTTATAATTGTGACCGGGGGACGCTACCTCTGGGCCACCAGGACAATAACAGCAGTCCTAGACTCTGCTATATTTCACACAAAGCCTGTTCAACGAGCTTATGGCGCCGTGAACCTCTAATGGGGACAACCCGTGCCGCTTAGGTGATCAGACCAACATTTTACCAAATGCGGCTTCGAAACAAGAAGGATCCATATATATTTCATAAGCCCAATAAAGCACGCAGACTTCTACATTTAATCAACACCTCACCCCACCAGGGTTTGAACCCACGATCTTATAATTGTGACCGGGGAACGCTACCTCTGGGCCACCAGGACAATAAAAGCAGTCCTAGACTCTGCTATATTTCACAAAAAGCCTGTTCAACGAGCTTATGGCGCCGTCAACCTCTAATGGGGACAACCCATGCCGCTTAGGTGATCAGAGCAACGTTTTACCAAATGCGGCTTCGAAACACGAGAATCCATATATATTTCATTAGCCCAATAAAGCACGCGGACTTCTACATATAATCAACACCTCACCCCACCAGGATTTGAACCCACAATCTTATAATTGTGACCGGGGGACTCTACCTCTGGGCCACCAGGACAATAACAGCAGTCCTAGACTCTGCTATATATCACACAAAGCCTGTTCAACGAGCTTATGGCGCCGTGAACCTCTAATGGGGACAACCCGTGCCGCTTAGGTGATCAGACCAACATTTTACCAAATGCGGCTTCGAAACAAGAAGGATCCATATATATTTCATAAGCCCAATAAAGCACGCAGACTTCTACATTTAATCAACACCTCACCCCACCAGGGTTTGAACCCACGATCTTATAATTGTGGCCGGGGAACGCTACCTCTGGGCCACCAGGACAATAAAAGCAGTCCTAGACTCTGCTATATTTCACACAAAGCCTGTTCAATGAGCTTATGGCGCCGTGAACCTCTAATGGGGACAACCCATGCCGCTTAGGTGATCAGAGCAACGTTTTACCAAATGCGGCTTCGAAACACGAGGATCCATATATATTTCATTAGCCCAATAAAGCATGCGGACTTCTTCATATAATCAACACCTCACTCCACCAGGATTAGAACCCACGATCTTCTAATTGTGACCGGGGAACGCTACCTCTGGCCCACCAGGACACTAAAAGCATGCCTAGACTCTGCTATATTTCACACAAAGCCTGTTCAACGAGCTTATGGCGCTGTGAACCTCTAATAGGGATCCCCCGTGCCGCTTAGGTGATCAGAGCAACGTTTTAGCAAATGTGGCTTCGAAACCCGAGGATCCATATATATTTCATTAGACCATTAAAGCACACGGACTTCTACATATAATCAACACCTCACCCCACCAGGATTTGAACCCACAATCTTATAATTGTGACCGGGGGACGCTACCTCTGGGCCACCAGGAAACTAAAAGCATTCCTAGACTCTGCTATATTTCACACAAAGCCTGTTCAACGAGCTTATGGCGCCGTGAACCTCTAATGGGGCCCACCCGTGCCGCTTAGGTGATCAGAGCAACGTTTTACCAAATGTGGCTTCGAAACCCGAGGATCCATATATATTTCCTCAGACCATTAAAGCACGCAGACGTCTACATATAATCAACACCTCACCCCACCAGGATTTGAACCCACAATCTTATAATTGTGACCGGGGGACGCTACCTCTCGGCCACCAGGACAATAAAAGCAGTCCTAGACTCTGCTATATTTCACACAAAGCCTGTTTCACGAGCTTATGGCGACGTGAACCTCTAATGGGGACGACCCATGCCTCTTAGGTGATCAGAGCAACGTTTTACTAAAAGCGGCTTCGAAACTCGAGGATCCATATATATTTTATTAGCCCAATAAAGCACACGGACTTCTACATATAATCAACACCTCACCCCACCAGGATTTGAACCCACTATCTTATATTTGTGACCGGGGGACGCTACCTCTGCGCCACCAGGACAATAAAAGCATTCCTAGACTCTGCTATATTTCACACAAAGCATGTTCAACGAGCTTATGGCGCCGTGAACCTCTAATAGGGACCACCCGTGCCGCTTAGGTGATCAGAGCAACGTTTAACCAAATGCGGCTTCGAAACCTGAGGATCCATATATATTTCATTAGTCCAATAAAGCACGCAGACTTCTACATATAATCAACACCTCACCCCACCAGGATTCGAACCCACGATCTTCTAATTGTGACCGGGGAATGATACCTCTGGGCCACCAGGACACTAAAAGCAGTCCTAGACTCTACTATATTTCACACAAAGACTGTTCAACGACCTTATGGCGCCATGAACCTCTAATGGGGACCACCCGTGCCGCTTAGGTGATCAGAGCAACATTTTACCAAATCCGGCTTGGAAACACGAGGATCCATATATATTAGTGTGTCATACGGAGGCGAATTTTTTTTTTTGAGTTTGAAAAATCGGCCCATGGTATTAATGATGTAGTTCTATGGGCAGAATCATGTGATATCTTCAGATTTGAAAAGTTTTCATTTTTGCTAGGTAAATTTTAACTTGAAATCTTATGAAAATTCAGTATTCCCACCCTTTTACCAACACCACTAAATAGCTTATTTAAAGTAAAGTAAATGTATCAGGTTAATTTATTAGGATGAAAATGATCCAGAATAGTGAAACGAATGATCTTGACACATTTATTAAATTTATTATTCCTTTAGAAAACAAAATCATCAAATACAAAAACAGGTTTTACTACTACGACCCGGTGTTGCTGCACACCATAGAGAACATGTCTTTTTTGCTTCTGTTTCTACTCATCACCTTCCTGCTGACCACCTGAGCTCGGATGTAGCATTCCCTCCTCTCCTGGCTGTACACGTGACTGCTGGCCTCGCTCACTTGCTGTACACAACGCTCTATACTCTGGGTGTGCGAGGGCCAGGCAGGGACATGCATGGGTTTGTCCAGGAAAGCTCTGACTTGAACATTGGTGAGGCTGCAGGTAAGAGGGGGCTCACTGCGAGCCAGGATGTTATCCAGATCTATGAGATCAGTGAGGGTCTTGGCACCTAGATTGACTTCAGGAGTCTTCCTGACCCTGAAGGAATCGTCACCAACTGATTCGTCATGCCCAGATCCTCTCATAAGTCTCATATCCAAGATCTTTTTGACTGCCAATCTTCTCTCCTCCTCATCCTTATTGCAGAGCATTGTCTGCAGAACTGCCTCGGGATGAGCATACCAGGAATATCTCCTCACAGTCTGCTCCACAGTCTGAACAACCTTCCTTGGCTGACTCCTCAGGAGCTCAAGCTGGAAGAAAACATGCCTCGGACCTTCGGAGAACGATGACTTGACCTTGGTGTTGAACCAATTTGGCAAGTAGACACTCACGATGAATTGGACAATAAGTCTCAGGTTGTGAAGCTGGTTCCCTTTCAGTTTATGATGAGCGACCCAAATTCTGCAGAACATGAGAGCCGTTGTGAGCCACCTAGAATGTGAGACTGGACCTATCTGCAGGTAACCAAGTCTATCAGGCATGACCCCAGTTTTGATGGCACTGCAAATCATGTAACCATAGTACTGGTCAGTACTCAGGTCGTCAATGACAGTATGTGCAAGCTCAACGAGTGGAGGGCTAACAGTGATTTTTTCAAAGCTCGGATTTATTTCTAACTCAGTGGCAGAGTCCAGCATCTTGCCAAGAGGACCAGACCATCTGTTGTTTGAAAGAGTCTTGCCATCCAGCTCCTGGATCAGATGTCTGAGTGGCAACTCGTTGGTGTGGAGGTCACAAACAATCCAGACCAGCTTCCTCCCAATCTTCCGCTCTATCCACTGTATGACCCCCTTGCCACCCTGTGTTCGTGTTGGTGCTGTCCCCTCCAATGGCCTGCAGGGTCTGGTCTACGTTCCTCTCTCTGAGCCAGTTCACAATGTTATCTGCCACTATCTCAGCTGGTTTCCTGATGTCATCTTTCTCTGGAGTGAAATGCCACAAATACTTCCCTCCTGGTTCACTGCAGCAGGAGTAGTGTTCCTCCTTCACCATGGCAGGGAACAACTTGTCAGAATCTCCAACTTTCATGAACACTTTAGTGTCATCCCTTTTCCCATCAAAGAACAAACAATTGATTCCATTTTCTCTTATCCCCTTATCAAGCTCTGCCTAGATTGCTGACAAGTTTCTCCTGAGCTCTCCTTGCTTTGTTTATGATCTATCACCAGGTATGGAATATCATCAGGTGTTATCAAACCACCGTCAATCCAGGCAGCTGTTGCTATCTCTGCAGTTTCTCTGGAACCAGTGGCCAATTGTCGCATGCTGGCCAGAGCTATCTTTCGAGGATATCTTTCCTATTTCCGAACAATCTTGTAATCTGCGGAAGGTTTTGGATCACTATTTTCTGGGTTAGGGACAAAGTCAGCATTCTCCTGGTCAGCACTCGGATCAGCCATGGGGAAGTCATTAAACTCTGAATCAGCTTGACTCCAATCATCGGCCTTTTTTACCTCACCCTGGGCCTTCTCAAGTCTCTTTTCCTCGGCAACTCTTCTCCTCTTCTGTCTCTCTGTGGCAGCCTCCTGTCTCTTGGACTCCGGAATATCTTGGCTAGAAATCATGAGAGCCCCTATACTGCCAGTCTTCTCTCTCTGTACTTTGACAAATGCCAGTTCGATCACAGGAATCTTCAGTTCAAGCTTGCAAATACAGGAGATGTGGGCCTCGGATTTACAGTCACGATCGCATCTAAACTCAGGACAGAGAACAATTGGGCACTTGCAAGTAATTATGTCAAATAACTGGTCCAGTTGCTTGGCAAAGCTGTCCTTAACTGCAAGTTTTCCTCTCCCAAGAGAGATATCTCTTGCCTTTTCCCAACTGGCTAGCAGTCTCTCACTAATCTTCTTCTGACTTGTTATGACTGGAGACTTGAACTGAGCGTTAGCCAGAGTGTACTGTGCCAAGACAGCTATGGTCATATCACTGGCAATGTCGTTGTTTGTGTAAGTTCTTTGGTTCTTTTCACTGATTTGCCTGATTAAAACACCGTATCTCAAAGCATCTCTCAATGTAGGCAACTCCGACTTCAGGAGCTCTCTCCCAGACCCAAGATAGTGACTGAGATGGCTGGATTTTTGGTTCCTCGTCCTGACACAAGCAGCCATCGCAAATATTATCAACTTATAAATGCATCAGAATCTGAAACAGAAAAAAATATTGTTAGTTGGGTTGTTAAAGAATGAAGTCAGAAAGCAATGTTCACTATTTAATTGTAATGCACTAATGCAGCTGTACGTTAGATTTTCGATAAATTTCACGCTAAAATTTACCTAGCAAAAGGTTGCAAAATATTGAAACTGAAATTATTTTCTGTTTATATACACTAAAATCTACCCAAAAAGTGATGGGCCATTAGTTTTAGCTGATGTTCCCTCCTATGACACACCCTAATATATATTTCATTAGCCCAATAAATCACTCAGACTTCTACATATAATCAACACCTCACCCTACCAGGATTCAACCCACGATCTTATAATTGTGACCGGGGTATGCTACCTCTGGGCCACCAGGACAATAAAAGCAGTCCTAGACTCTACTATATTTCACACAAAGCCTGTTAAACGACTTATGGCGCCATGAACCTCTAATGGGGACCACCTGTGCCGCTTAGGTGATCAGGGCAACGTTTTACCAAATCTGGCTTCGAAACACGAGGATCCATATATATTTCATTAGCCCAATAAAGCACGCGGACTTCTACATATAATCAACACCTCACCCCACCAGGATTTGAACCCACGATCTTATAATTGTGACCGGGGAATGCTACCTCTGGGCCACTAGGACAATAAAAGCAGTGCTTGTATGATATATATGGACACAAAGTAGTGCCTTCAGCTGTATATTGTTATATTACTATTATTAATTATGTATAGTAAAGCATTACAGAACATGTATTAATTCTATGTAATATTCTATTTATTGTGCACCATATTATGTATATAAATTATCACATTTATACTTTATGTATTCAGCTTGTGAATGCTGGCATCTGTATAGGCCAGCGCGTAGTAATACATAGATAGATGTAGAAGTAGTTAAGACTGAGTTCTGGTGGTGTGCCCACAGGCTTCCTGTGTCCGACTGTATTATCTCCCGTACGAGAATAGAACCTACTTTTAAAGACAACAAGTGTTTGTATATACCCTCAGTAATATAGAACATTCTTTGGGTATCTGGCAATACGCTAGATGGCGCAGTGATTATTTCTCAGTGAGATTCAGTGGACCAAGCCTTCCCCGGACTCTGTTTATGGCGTCTCTTCCACTTCAGCCGACAGCAAGACTACTACAAGCCTCTAGACTTACAGTGTTGTGAAGTGCTATGCTGTGTACAGTGCTGTGCTGTGAAGTGAAGTGTTTTGTGAAGTGCTGTGCTGTGTATTTTAATCATAATTGTCTGTGCAAGTTGCGGTCAGCTGACTAAGGGAGCGACCCGACAGTACGTGCTCTCCCGTCTATGGTCTGAGGGCGACTGAGGAGCTAGCGCGACGCTGCCCACCCGCTCCTACGTCTGGCAGCGCGCCAAGTCTCTCCCCTCCCGCCAGACACACACACACACACACACACACACACGCATTCACCTTATAATTCTGGTGACTTACTGTAAACTTCTGTAATTCTGTGCATAGATTACGAGGGGCTGACCCGATCTTTTGCACAGATAGAGTACAGAAGCAGTCGGCATGTCTCACAGGGATCATAACGATACCCTGGACGATGGGGTTACGAGTTTTAGTGTGGGAGACCTCTCCCCACCCACGATTACGCCCCACGCCCCCCACAGTGACAGTGCCCAATCACCCACAGAATCTCCTCGCTCGTCGCGAGCCAGCTCTCCTGCGATACATGCGTCCACAGATCTCCTTCAACTGATAAAGTGGATGGAAACTTCTCGACGCCAGGATGATATTGCAAGGAGAGAAGAGGAAGAAATTAGGTACAAAGAGTCTGAAAGACGACGCCACAAAGAGGAACAAACACGCAGAGAACTCGAAGACATACGTAGACGTGAGGATGACCTTAGAAGACAGGAGGATCAAGCCAGATTTGAAGCTTTGATTTCTCTGTTAGCCTCCCCACAACGTTCTACCGTACAAGATTCGTCTGCTACAACTGATGTTGATGCGACTAGAGGTACTGGTACCTCATTTTCCAGAGTCGGAACAACACCTCAAAAGGCTGCTGTACAGACGCCTCCCTCTCTGATGTCTGACGCTTCTTATCAGATGTTTCGGGAATGGCGTCGACGTTGGCAAGACTACGCAACAATGGTTGACTTGTCCAGTTTATCACAGCCGAAACAAATGATCCAGCTTCGTATGTGCTTGTCCTTAGAGACACAACGTACTCTCGAGCACACACTTCAAGTGCCTCCTACGACAACTCTGACGGTAGAGGCCGTGCTCGACAAGTTGCAGGAACACGTCAAGGGACAGCGCAACGAAGCACTCAGGAGAAGACAACTCCTCCAATGTAAACAGCTTTGGAGAATCTTTTGACGCGTTTTTTGTAAGGCTCAAAAGGTGTTCAGAGGAAGTTGATGTTTGTCCCGGACATTCTCAAGTCTGTGAAGAAACACAACTTAAGACAATTATCTTAACGGGTGTCCGAGATGAAGAGCTAGTTCAGCGTCTCATTTCCCTCGACCCCACTTCCTCCCTTCAAGATGTTGTTACGAAATGTCGAGCGTACGAGGCCGCCAGGTGCGCGACTTCAGCTTTACGCTCACAGCCTGACCAGGTGAGGGCAGTGTCTTCCTACAGAAAGGGTAAGAAGCAGCAAGGTAACCCCACCCCTCACCCTCCAGCTACACCTTCAGCAGCAGCTTTGTGTAACAGCTGCGCGAGACAGCATAATGCCTCCCAGTGCCCAGCTGCTCAAAGCGTGTGCAGAAGTTGCGACCGCCAGGGTCACTGGGCTTACACAGTCAAGTGCCCTGCTAGCAAAGTTCAGTGTAGACTTTGTGGTCGTGTGGGCCATTATGACAAATGTTGTCGTAAGAAGACACATAAAGGACGCCACCTAGGATCCAAGAAGTCATCCTCAGGATGTGCTGGCGCGCCCCCTCCTTCTGGCAAGCATCAAGACGCTGTGTCCAGTCGTTCCTGCCGTCGTGTACGTAGTTCCACAGACACGACGCCCCAGCACATCAGTGTCGTCATTTCTTATGGTAACTCGTCATCCAGTCTTCAGATGTTACCTGACACCGGTGCTGACGTCTCAGTAATTGGTCCACAACATTTAGCAAGTTTGGGAATACCCAGGAGCAACCTACAGCCCCCTCCTCAGACAACGAAACTGACAGCTGATGGTTCCAAGATGGCTCCAGCGTTGGGATCTTTCTGGGCTACCCTTACCTTTGGTAAGCAGTCTTGCTCAGCCCGGATTGATGTTCATAATGGTATCCCGACTCCGCTTTTATCATATGGCCATTGTCAGGAGTTGGCCATTATTTCCAAGGAATTCCCTAAACCTATTTCATTGAAGGCCGTCTTCACATCAGAAGAGTCTACAGCACCGGATGCAGACAAGACCCTTGAAGATCTCCGCACCGCAGCCCGGGCCGACCCTTCCTACATCCGGCTCGTCGACTGTGTGTCGCAGGGATTTCCATCTAACCGATACGACCTTCATGAATCGCTACTCCCGTATTGGAAAATACGCGAGGACCTCTATTGTGATGGAGACCTCGTCTTGTATGGTCCACGAGTAGTTATTCCTGCTGCCCTACGCCGCCGTACCTTGGCCCGCCTTCACGACAGCCATCGAGGAGTGGAGGCCACCAAGCGACGGGCGAAGCAGACTGTATTTTGGCCCGGAATCAACGCGGACATTGCAAGTACCGTCCGTGCCTGTGAACCGTGCCAGATTCTGCAACCTAGCCAGCAACAGGAACCTTTAATGTGCGACGATAACCCTTCAAGACCCTTCGAGTCTGTGTCGGCCGATTTCTTTGCAGTTGCAGGGAAGTCCTTCCTCGTCATTGCCGACCGACTGTCTGGATGGCCTGTTGTCGTCCCCTGTGGTAGTGATACAACGGCTACTGCTACCATCCGGAGCTTCAGGCATTACTTCAGAGAAGTTGGTGTTCCCCTCCGCCTCAGGACTGATGGAGGACCCCAGTTCACCAGCCACGAGTTCCGGGACTTCATGGACCGTTGGGGAGTCCGTCATGTCGTGACCTCGCCCCACTACCCCCAGGCGAATGGACACGCTGAAGCCGCAGTCAAGACTGTGAAACACCTGATCCTTAAGGTGTCACCCTCAGGAAATATCGACTGCGAGGACTTCGATCGAGGTTTGTTGGAGTTACGCAACACCCCGAACTTCACCGGACGCTCCCCAGCCCAGGTTCTATACGGACATCATCTCAGGTCTTGTGTTCCTGCCCACCCGAAGTCTTTTTCTCAAGAGTGGCAGGCCAAGACTGAAGAATGTGACCGCCGTGCAGCAGAACGAGCCGCAGATGTCGCTGCTCGGTACGACTGTCATGCCCGCCCCCTTCCCAGGTTGAGTATCGGCCAGCAGATCAGGATTCAAGATCCGGTATCTCACCGCTGGGACAAGGTTGGGGTTGTTATGGGTATTGGCCGGTCCAGGGACTACCAAGTGCGTCTTCCTAGTGGTAGAGTATGGTGGAGGAACCGTCGTTTCCTCCGACCTGTGGAGCTGCCTAGTGTTGACCCCTCCCCAGTTGAGTCCCCTAATGTTGATGTCTCTAAAGTAAATCCATCCCCACCTTGTGTTTCTGCCCCAGTACTCCGCAGGTCCGAGCGACTCAGAAACAGAAGGTCCGCTCAAGATGAAACTATGAGCGTATAGGGGGGAGGGAGGTGTATGATATATATGGACACAAAGTAGTGCCTTCAGCTGTATATTGTTATATTACTATTATTAATTATGTATAGTAAAGCATTACAGAACATGTATTAATTCTATGTAATATTCTATTTATTGTGCACCATATTATGTATATAAATTATCACATTTATACTTTATGTATTCAGCTTGTGAATGCTGGCATCTATATAGGCCAGCGCGTAGTAATACATAGATAGATGTAGAAGTAGTTAAGACTGAGTTCTGGTGGTGTGCCCACAGGCTTCCTGTGTCCGACTGTATTATCTCCCGTACGAGAATAGAACCTACTTTTAAAGACAACAAGTGTTTGTATATACCCTCAGTAATATAGAACATTCTTTGGGTATCTGGCAATACGCTAGAGTGCTAGACTCTACTATATTTCACACAAAGCCTGTTCAACGAGCTTACGGCGCTGTGAACCACTATAGGGGACAACCCATGCCGCTTAGGTGATCAGAGCAACGTTTTACCAGATCCGGCTTGGAACCACGAGGATCCATATATATTTCATTAACCCAATAAAGCACTCGGACTTCTACATATAATCAACACCTCACGCCACCAGGATTTGAACCCACGATCTTAAATTGTGACCGGGGAATGCTACCTCTGGGCCACCAGGACAATAAAAGCAGTCCTAGACTCTGCTATATTTCACACAAAGCCTGTTCAACGAGCTAATGGCGCCGTGAACCTCTAATGGGGACCACGAGTGCCGCTTAGGTGATCAGACCAACATTTTACCAAATGCGGCTTCGAAACAAGAAGGATCCATATATATTTCATTATCCCAATATAGCACGCGGACTTCTACATATAATCAACACCTCACCCCACCAGGATTTGAACCCACGATCTTATAATTGTGACCGGGGGACGCTACCTCTGGGCCACCAGGACAATAAAAGCAGTCCTAGACTCTGCTATATTTCACACAAAGCCTCTTCAACGAGCTAATGGCGCCGTGAACCTCTAATGGGGACCACGAGTGCCGCTTAGGTGATCAGACCAACATTTTACCAAATGCGGCTTCGAAACAAGAAGGATCCATATATATTTCATTATCCCAATAAAGCACGCGGACTTCTACATTTAATCAACACCTCACCCCACCAGGATTTGAACCCACGATCTTATAATTGTGTCCGGGGAACGCTACCTCTGGGCCACCAGGACAATAAAAGCAGTCCTAGACTCTGCTATATTTCACACAAAGCCTGTTCAACGAACTTATGTCGCCGTGAACCTCTAATGGGGACCACGAGTGCCGCTTAGATGATCAGACCAACATGTTACCAAATGCGGCTTCGAAACAAGAAGGATCCATATATATTTCATTATCCCAGTAAAGCACGCGGACTTCTACATTTAATCAACACCTCACCCCACCAGGATTTGAACCCACGATCTTATAATTGTGACCGGCGAACGCTACCTCTGGGCCACCAGGACAATAAAAGCAGTCCTAGACTCTGCTATATTTCACACAAAGCCTGTTCAACGATCTTATGGCGCCATGAACCTGTAATGGGGACCACCCGTGCCGCTTAGGTGATCAGAGCAACGTTTTACCAAATCCGGTTTCGAAACCCGAGGATCCATGTATATTTCATTAGCCCAAAAAAGCACGCGGACTTCTACATTTAATCAACACCTCACGCCACCAGGATTTGAACCCACGATCTTAAATTGTGACCGGGGAATGCTACCTCTGGGCCACCAAGACAATAAAAGCAGTCCAAGACTCTGCTATATTTCACACAAAGCCTGTTCAACGAGCTAATGGCGCCGTGAACCTCTAATGTGGACCACGAGTGCCGCTTAGGTGATCAGACCAACATTTTACCAAATGCGGCTTCGAAACAAGAAGGATCCATATATATTTCATTATCCCAATAAAGCACGCGGACTTCTACATTTAATCAACACCTCACCCCACCAGGATTTGAACCCACGATCTTATAATTGTGTCCGAGACATACCTCTGGGCCACCAGGACAATAAAAGCAGTCCTAGACTCTATATTTCACACCAAAAGCTTATCTGTTCAGCGAGCTAATGGCGCAATGTGAACCTCTAATGGGGACCACGAGGTGCATGAGTCCAGTCGGACAACATTTTACCAAATAAACGGCTTCGAAACAAGAGGATCATATATGTTCATTGTATGCAATAAAACGCGGACTTCTACATTTTAATCAACACCTCTCACCCAACCAGAGTTCAGACCGATCTTATAAATTGTGACCCGGGGAATGCTACCTCTGGGCCACCAGGACAATAAGCAGTCCTAGACTCTACTACTCACACAAAGCCTGTTCATGAGCTTATGGCGCATGTGGCCTCTATTGAGGAGGTTCACCACGTGCCGTTGATCAGAGCAACGTTTTTACGTGTCTTGACCCCGAAACAAGAAGGATCCATATATATATTTCATTAGCCCAATAAAGCACGCGGACTTCTACATATAATCAACACCTCACCCCACCAGGATTTGAACCCACGATCTTATAATTGTGACGGGGGGACGCTACCTCTGGGCCACCAGGACAATAAAAGCATTCCTAGACTCTGCTATATTTCACACAAAGCCTGTTAAACTTGCTTATGGCACCGTGAACCTCTAATGGGGACCACCGGTGCCGCTTAGGTGATTAGAGCAACGTTTTACCAAAGGCGGCTTCGAAACAAGGACGATCCATAAATATTTCATTAGCCCAATAAATCACTCGGACTTCTTCATTTAATCAACACCTCACCCTACCAGGATTCAAACCCACGATCTTATAATTGTGACCGGGGTATGCTACCTCTGGGCCACCAGGACAATAAAAGCAGTCCTACACTCTACTATATTTCACACAAAGCCTGTTCAACGACCTTATGGCGCCATGAACCTCTAATGGGGACCACCCGTGCCGCTTAGGTGATCAGAGCAACGTTTTACCAAATGCGGCTTCGAAACACGAGGATCCATATATATTTCATTAACCCAATAAAGCACGCGGACTTCTACATATAATCAACACCTCACCCGACCAGGATTTGAACCCACAATCATATAATTGTGACCGGAGGACGCTACCTCTGGGCCACCATGACAATAAAAGCAGTCCTAGACTCTGCTATATTTCACACAAAGTCTGTTCAACGAGTTTATGGCGCCGTGAACCTCTAATGGGGACCACGCGTGCTGCTTAGGTGATCAGACCAACATATTACCAAATGCGGCTTCGAAACAAGAAGGATCCATATATATTTCATTAGCCCAATAAAGCACGCGGACTTCTACATTTAATCAACACATCACCACACCAGGATTTGAACCCACGATCTTATAATTGTGACCGGGGAACGCTACCTCTGGACCACCATGACAATAAAAGCAGTCCTAGACTCTGCTATATTTCACACAAAGCCTGTTCAACGAGCTTATGGCGCCGTGAACCTCTAATGGGGACCACCCATGCCGCTTAGGTGATCAAAGCAACGTTTTACCAAATGCGGCTTCGAAACACCATGTTCCATATATATTTCATTAGCCCAATAAAGCACGCGGACTTCTTCATATAATCAACACCTCACCCCACCAGGATTCGAACCCACGATCTTCTAATTGTGACCGGGGAACGCTACCTCTGGGCCACCAGGACACTAAAAGCATTCCTAGACTCTGCTATATTTCACACAAAGCCTGTTCAACGAGTTTATGACGCCGTGAACATCTAATGGGGACCCCCCGTGCCGCTTAGGTGATTAGAGCAACGTTTTACCAAAGTGGCTTCGAAACCCGAGGATCCATATATATTTCATTAGACCATTAAAGCACGCGGACTTCTACATATAATCAACACCTAACCCCACCAGGATTTGAACCCACAATCTTATAATTGTGACTGGGGGACGCTACCTCTGGGCCACCAGGACAATAAAAGCAGTCCTAGACTCTGCTATATTTCACACAAAGCCTGTTCAACGAGCTTATGGCGCCGTGAACCTCTAATGGGGACCACCCGTGCCGCTTAGGTGATCAGAGCAACGTTTTACCAAATGCGGCTTCGAAACACGAGGATCCATATATATTTCATTAGCCCAATAAAGCACGCGGACTTCAACATTTAATCAACACCTCACCCCACCAGGATTTGAACCCACGATCTTATAATTGTGACCGTGGAACGCTACCTCTGGGCCACCAGGACACTAAAAGCATTCCTAGACTCTGCTATATTTTACACAAAGCCTGTTCAACGAGCTTATGGCGCCGTGAACCTCTAATGGGGACCACCCGTGCCGCTTAGGTGATCAGAGCAACGTTTTACCAAATGC
>NW_024721367.1:0-31573 GCF_018991925.1 Homarus americanus | reverse complement strand
TGACCTTTCCCTTAGTGAGGGGACTTTGTTCTACTCGATCAGGGGAATTTGTTATACTCGATGAGGGGACTTTGTTATATTCAATGAGGGGACTATGTTATACTCGATCATGGGCCTTTGTTATACCCGATGAGGGGACTTTGTTATACTCGATCAGGGGACTTTGTTATACTCTGTGAGGGGGCTTTGTTATACTCGATCAGGGAACTTTGTTATATTCGGTGAGGAGACTTTGTTATACTCGATCAGGGGACTTTGTTTTACTCGATCATAGGGCTTTGTTATACTCGATCAGGGACTTTGTTATACTCGATCAGGGGCCTTTGTTATACTCGATCAGGGGCCTTTGTTATACTCGATCAGGGGACTTTGTTATACGACCAGGGACTTTGTTATACTCGATCAGGGGCCTTTGCTATACTCGATCAGGGACTTTGTTATACTCGATCTTTGGTTATACTCGAGGGACTTTGTTATACTCGACCAGGGACTTTGTTATACTCGATCAGGGGACTTTTTTATACTCGATCAGGGGACTTTGTTATACTCGATTAGGGGCCTTTATTATACTCGATCAGGGACCTTTGTTATATACCGATAGGGGCCTTTGTTAAACTCGATCAGGGGCCTTTGTTATACTCGATTACGGGACTTTGTTATACTCGATCAGGGGCCTTTGTTATAATCGTTCAGAGGACTTTGTTATACTCGATCAGGGGACTTTGTTATGTTCGATGAGAGGACCTTGTTATACTCGATCATGGGACTTTGTTATACACGATGAGGGGCCTTTGTTATACTCGATGAGGGGACTTTGTTCTACTCGATCAGGGGAATTTGTTATACTCGATCAGGGGACTTTGTTATATTCGACGAGGGGACTTTGTTATACTCGATCATGGGACTTTGTAATAATCGATGAGGGGCCTTTGTTATACTCGATCAGGGGCCTTTGTTATACCCGATCAGGGGACTTCGTTATACTCCATCAGGGGACTTTGTTATACTCTATGAGGGGGCTTTGTTATACTCGATCAGGGAACTTTGTTATACTCGGTGAGGGGACTTGGTTATACTCGATGAGGGGACTTTGTTATACTCGTTCAGGGGACTTTGTTATACTTGATCAGGGAACTTTGTTATACTCGATTAGGGGGCTATGTTATACTCGATCAGGGGATTTTGTTATACTCGATCAGGGGACTTTGTTATACTCGATCAGGGGACTTTGTTATACTCGATAAGGGGACTCTGTTATCCTCGATCAGAAGACTTTGTTCTACTCGATCAGGGGACTTTGTTACACTCGATTAGGGGCCTTTGTTATACTCGATCAGGAGCCTTTGTTATATTCGATCATGGGCCTTTGTTATACTCGATTAGGGGCCTTTGTTATACTCGATAATGGGACTTTGTTATACTCGATGAGGGGACTTTGTTATACTCGATTAGGGGCCATTTTTATACTCGATCAGGGGACTTTGTTATACTCGAATAGGGGATTTTGTTATAATCGTTCAGGCGACTTTGTTATACTTGATCAGGGGACTTTCTTATAGTCGATCAGGGGACTTTGTTATACTCGACCAGGGAAGTTTGTTATACTCGACCAGGGGACTTTGTTATACTCGATCAGGGGACTTTTTTAAACTCGATCAGGGGCCTTTGTTATACTCGACCAGGGGACTTTTTTATACTCCATCAGGGGACTTTGTTATACTCGATTAAGGGACTCTGTTATATTCGATCAGAGGCCTTTGTTATACTCGTTCAGGGGACTTTGTTATACGCAATCAGGGGACTTTGTTATACTCGAACAGGGGCCTTTGTTAAACTCGATCAAAGGCCTTTGTTATTCTCGATCAGGGGACTTTGTTAAACTCGAACAGGGGGCTTTGTAATATTCGATGAAGGGACTTTGTTATACTCGATCAGGGACCTTTGTTGTACTCGATCAGGGTTCTTTGTTATACTCGAGCTTGCGATATTGTTATACTCGATAAGGAGCCTTTGTTATACTCGATCACTGGCCTTTGTTATACTCGACCAGGGGAGTTTGTTATACTCGATCATAAGACTTTGATATACTCGATTAGGGGCCTTTGTTATACTCGATGAGGAGCCTTTGTTATATTCGATTAGGGGGCTTTGTTATACTTGATCGGGGGCCTTTGTTATACTCGATCAGGGGCCATTATTATATTCGATGAGGGGACTTTGTTATACTCGATTAGGGGCCTTTTTTATACTCGATCAGCGGCCTTTGTTATACTCGATTAGGGGTCTTTGTTATACTCGATCAGGGGACTTTGTTATATTCGATGATGGGACTTTGTTATACTCGATCATGGGACTTTGTTATACTCGATGAGGGGCCTTTCTTATACTCGATGAGGGTTTTTGTTATACCCGATGAGGGGACTTTGTTATACTCGATCAGGGGACTTTGTTATACTCGATGAGGGGGCTTTGTTATACTCGATCAGGGAACTTTATTATTTTCGATGAAGGGACCTTGTTATACTCGATCCGGGGATTTTGTTATACTCGATGAGGGGCCTTTGTTATACTCGATCAGGGGAGTTTGTTATACTCAATCATGGGACTTTGATATACTCGATTAGGGGCCTTTGTTATACTCGATGAGTAGCCTTTTTTATATTCGATTAGGGGGCTTTGTTATACTCGATCAGGGGCCTTTGTTATACTCGATCAGGGGCCCTTATTATATTCGATGAGGGGACTTTGTTATACTCGATTAGGGGCTTTTTTATACTCGACCAGGGGAGTTTGTTATACTCGACCAGAGGACTTTGTTATACTCGATGAGGGGCCTTTGTTAAACTCGATTAGGGGCCTTTGTTATGCTCGATCAGGGGACTTTGTTATACTGAATCAGACATCTTTGTTATATTCGATCAGGGGGCTTTGTTATACTCGATCAGGGAACTCTGTTATACTCGATCAGGGGCCTTTGTTATAATCGTTCAAGAGACTTTGTTATTCTCGATCAGGGGACTTTGTTATACTCGATCAGGGGACTTTGTTATACTCGATCAGGGACTTTGTTATACTCGATCAGGGGCTTTTGTTATACTCGATCAGGGACTTTTTTATACTCGATTAGGAGACTTTGTTATACTCGATCAGGGACTTTGTTATACTCGATCAGGGGACTTTGTTATACTCGATCAGGGGACTTTGTTATATTCAATGAGGGGACTATGTTATACTCGATCATGGGCGTTTGTTATACCCGATCAGGGGACTTTGTTATACTCGATGAGGGGACTTTGTTATAATCTATGAGGGGGCTTTGTTATACTCGATCCGGGAACTTTGTTATATTCGGTGAGGAGACTTTGTTATACTCGATCAGGGGACTTTGTTTTACTCGATCATAGGGCTTTGTTATACTCGATCAGGGACTTTGTTATACTCGATCAGGGCCTTTGTTATACTCGATCAGGGCCTTTGTTATACTCGATCAGGGGACTTTGTTATACTCGACCAGGGGACTTTGTTATACTCGATCAGGGGCCTTTGCTATACTTGATCAGGGGGACTTTTTTTTTCTCGTTCAGGCGCCTTTGTTATATTCGATGAGGGGCCTTTATTATACTCAACGAGGGGACTTTGTTATACTCGATGAGGGGCCTTTGTTAAACTCGATCAGGGGCCTTTGTTATAATCGTTCAGGGGACTTTGTTATACTCGATCAGGGGACTTTGTTATATTCGATGAGGGGACCTTGTTATACTCGATCATGGGACTTTGTTATACTCGATAAGGGGCCTTTGTTATTCTCGATGAGGGGACTTTGTTCTACTCGATCAGGGGAATTTGTTATACTCGATCATGGGACTTTGTTATACTCGATGAGGGGCCTTTGTTATACTCGATCAGGGGCCTTTGTTATACCCGATCAGGGGACTTTTGTTATACTCGATCTCGAGGGGCTTTGTTATACTTTTGTTATACTCGATCAGGGACTCGATTTTGTTATACTCGTTCAGGGGACTTTGTTATACTCGATCAGGGGCTTTTATACTCGATCAGGGGCTTTGTTATACTAGATCAGGGGCTTTGTTATACTCGATCAGGGCCTTTGTTATACTCGTTCAGGGGACTTTGTTATACTCGATCAGGAGACTTTGTTATACTCGACCAGGGGAGTTTATTATACTCGACCAGGGGACTTTGTTGTACTCGATGAGGGGCCTTTGTTAAACTCGATGAGGGGCCTTTGTTATACTCGACCAGGGAACTTTGTTATACTCGATGAGGGGCCTTTGTTAAACTCGATGAGGGGCCTTTGTTATACTCGATCAGGGGACTTTGTTATCCTCGATCAGGGGACTTTGTTATACTCGATCAGGGGACTTTGTTATACTCGATCAGGGGAATTTGTTATACTCGATGAGGGGCCTTTGTTATACTCGATCAGAGGCCTTTGTTATACTCGATCAGGGGACTTTGTTATACTCTATCAGAAGACTTTGTTATACTCAATCAGGGGACATTGTTATACACTTTTAGGGTCCTTTGTTATAATCTATGAGGGGCCTTTGTTATACACGTTCAGGGGACTTTGTTATACTCAATCAGGGGCTTTGTTATACTCTAACAGGGGCCTTTGTTAAACTCGATCAAAGGCCTTTGTTATTCTCGATTTGGGGACTTTGTTAAACTCGATGAGGGGACTTTGTTATACTCGAACAGGGGGCTTTCTTATATTCGATGAGGGGACTTTGTTTTACTCGATCAGGGGCCTTTGTTATACTAGATCAGGGGAGTTTGTTATACTCGATCATGGAACTTTGATATACTCGATTAGGGGCCTTTGTTATGCTCGATGAGGAGCCTTTGTTATAATCGATTAGGGGGCTTTGTTATACTCGACCAGGGGCCTTTGTTATACTCGATCAGGAGCCCTTATTATATTCGATGAGGGGACTTTGTTATACTCGATTAGGGGCTTTTTTATACTCGATCAGGGGCCTTTGTTATACCCGATTAGGGGACTTTGTTATAGTCGATCAGGGGAGTTGGTTATACTCGACAAGGGGACTTTGTTATACTCGATCAGGGGCCTTTGTTAAACTCGATCAGGGGCCTTTGTTATACACGACCAGGGGACTTTGTTATACTTGATCAATGGCATTTGTTAAACTCGATCAGGGGCCTTTGTTATGCTCGATCAGGGGACTTTGTTATACTGAATCAGAGATCTTTGTTATATTCGATCAGGGGGCTTTGTTATACTCGATCAGGGAACTCTGTTATACTCGATCAGGGGCCTTTGTTATAATCGTTCAGGAGACTTTGTTATACTCGATCAGGGGACTTTGTTATACTCGATCAGGGGACTTTGTTATACTCGACCAGGGGAGTTTGTTATACTCGACCAGGGGACTTTGTTATACTCGATGAGGGACTTTGTTATACTCGATCAGGGGCTTTTGTTATACTCGATCAGGGGACTTTTTCATACTCGATTAGGAGACTTTGTTATAATCGATCAGGGACTTTGTTATTGTCGATGAGGGGCCTTTGTTATACTCGATGAGGGGACTTTGTTCTACTCGATCAGGGAAATTTGTTATACTCGATCAGGGGACTTTGTTATATTCAATGAGGGGACTATGTTATACTCGATCATGGGCGTTTGTTATACCCGATCAGGGGACTTTGTTATACTCGATCAGGGGACTTTGTTATACTCTATGAGGGGGCTTTGTTACACTCGATCAGGGAACTTTGTTATATTCGGTGAGGAGACTTTGTTTTACTCGATCAGGGGACTTTGTTTTACTCGATCATAGGGCTTTGTTATACTCGATCAGGGACTTTGTTATACTCGATGAGGGGCCTTTGTTATACTCGATCAGGGGCCTTTGTTATACTCGATCAGGGGACTTTGTTATACCCAACCAGGGAATTGTTATACCAGATCAGGCCCATGCTATACTTGACTGGGGACTTGTTTTACTCAACAGGCGCCTTTGTTATATCTGACGAGGGGCCTTATTATACCTCGACCAGGGACTTTTACATACCCCCGATGAGGACTTTTGTTAAACTCAATCAGGGCCTTTGTTATACCTGGATTACGGGACTTGTTATACCCGATGAGGGGCCTTTGTTATAATCGTTCAGGGGACTTTGTTATACTCGATCAGGGACTTTGTTATTCGATGAGGGACCTGTTATAATTTCCGGATCATGGGACCTTTGTTATACCTGATAAGGGGCCTTTGTTATTCTCGATGAGGGGACTTTGTTCTACTCGATCAGGGGAATTTGTTATACTCGATCAGGGGACATATTTATATTCGACGAAGGGACTTTGTTATACGCGATCATGGGACTTTGTTATACTCGATGAGGGGCCTTTGTTATACTCGATGAGGGGCCTTTGTTATACCCGATCAGGGGACTTTGTTATACTCGATCAGGGGACTTTGTTATAATCTATGAGGGGGCTTTGTTATACTCGATCAGGGAACTTTGTTATACTCGGTGAGGGGACTTCATATACCTGATCATGGACTTTTGTTATACCTGTTCAGAAGACTTTGTTATACTCTGGATCAGACTTTGCTATACTCGATCAGGGGGCTTTGTTATACCTGATGAGGGGGGCTTGGTTATACTCTGATCAGGGGCCTTTTGTTATAATCGTTCAGGGACTTGCTATACCGATCAGGGGACTTTGTTATACTCCGGGATCAGGAGACTTTTGTTATACTCGACCAGAGTTTATTATACCCGACCAGGGGACTTTTGTTGTACCCGATGAGGGGCCTCATAAACTCGATGAGGGGCCTTTGTTATACTCGACCAGGGAACTTTGTTATACTCGATGAGGGGCCTTTGTTAAACTCGATGAGGGGCCTTTGTTATACTCGATCATGGGACTTTGTTATACTCGATCAGGGGAATTTGTTATACTCGATGAGGGGCCTTTGTTATACTCGATCAGAGGCCTTTGTTATACTCGATCAGGGGACTTTGTTATACTCTATAAGAAGACTTTGTTATACTCAATCAGGGGACATTGTTATACACTTTTAGGGTCCTTTGTTGTAATCTATCAGGGGCCTTTGTTATACTCGTTCAGGGGACTTTGTTATACTCAATCAGGGGCTTTGTTATACTCGAACAGGGGCCTTTGTTAAACTCGATCAAAGGCCTTTGTTATTCTCGATTTGGGGACTTTGTTAAACTCGATCAGGGGACTTTGTTATACTGGAACAGGGGGCTTTCTTATATTCGATGAGGGGACTTTGTTTTACTCGATCAGGGGCCTTTGTTATACTCGATCAGGGGAGTTTGTTATACTCGATCATGGGAATTTGATATACTCGATGAGGGACCTTTGTTATACTCGATGAGGAGCCTTTGTTATATTTGATTAGGGGCCTTTGTTATACTCGATCAGGGGCCTTTGTTATACTCGATGAGGGGCCATTATTTTATTCGATGAGGGGACTTTATTATACTCGATCATGAGACTTTGTTATACTCGATGAGGGGCCTTTCTCATACTCGATGAGGGGACTTTGTTATATCCGATCAGGGGACTTTGTTATACTCGATTAGGGGACTTTGTTATACTCGTTGAGGGGGCTTTGTTATACTCGATCAGGGAACTTTATTATTCTAGATGAAGGGACCTTGTTATACTCGATAAGGGGATTTTGTTATACTCGATCAGAGGAATTTGTTATACTCGATCAGGGGACTTTGTTATACTCGATCAGGGGCCTTTGTTATACTAGATCAGGGGAGTTTGTTATACTCGATCATGGAACTTTGATATACTCGATTAGGGGCCTTTGTTATACTCGATGAGGAGCCTTTGTTATATTCGATTAGGGGGCTTTGTTATATACTCGACCAGGGGCCTTTGTTATACTCGATCAGAGCCCTTATTATATTCGATGAGGGGACTTTGTTATACTCGATTAGGGCTTTTTATACTCGATCAGGGGCCTTTGTTATACCCGATCAGGGGACTTTGTTATACTCGACCAGGGGACTTTGTTATACTCGATTAGGGGCCTTTGTTAAACTCGATCAGGGGCCTTTGTTATACACGACCAGGGGACTTTGTTATACTCGATCAACGGCATTTGTTAAACTCGATCAGGGGCCTTTGTTATAATCGTTCAGGAGACTTTGTTATACTCGATCAGGGGACTTTGTTATACTCGATCAGGGGACTTTGTTATACTCGATCAGGGGACTTTGTTATACTCGATGAGGGACTTTGTTATACTCGATCTCGATCAGGGACTTTGTTATACTCGATCAGGGAACTTTGTTATTCTCGATGAGGGGCCTTTGTTATACTCGATGAGGGGACTTTGTTCTACTCGATGAGGGGAATTTGTTATACTCGATCAGGGGACTTTGTTATATTCAATGAGGGGACTATGTTATACTCGATCATGGGCGTTTGTTATACCCGATCAGGGGACTTTGTTATACTCGATTAGGGGACTTTGTTATACTCTATGAGGGGGCTTTGTTATACTCGATCAGGGAACTTTGTTATATTCGGTGAGGAGACTTTGTTATACTCGATCAGGGGACTTTGTTTTATTCGATCATAGGGCTTTGTTATACTCGATCAGGGACTTTGTTATACTCGATCATGGGCCTTTGTTATATTCGATCAGGGGCCTTTGTTATACTCGATCAGGGGACTTTGTTATACTCGACCAGGGGACTTTGTTATACTCGATCAGGGGCCCTTGCTATACTTGATCAGGGGGCTTTGTTATACTAGATCAGGGGACTTGGTTATTCTCGATCAGGGGGACTTTGTTTTACTCGTTGAGGCGCCTTTGTTATATTCGATGAGGGGCCTTTATTATACTCGACCAGGGGACTTTGTTATACTCGATGAGGGGCCTTTGTTAAACTCGATCAGGGGCCTTTGTTATACTCGATTACGGGACTTTGTTATACTCGATCAGGGACCTTTGTTATACTCGATCAGGGTTCTTTGTTATACTCGTGCTTGCGATATTGTTATACTCGATAAGGAGCCTTTGTTATACTCGATCACTGGCCTTTGTTATACTCGACCAGGGGAGTTTGTTATACTCGATCATAAGACTTTGATATACTCGATTAGGGGCCTTTGTTATACTCGATGTGGAGCCTTTGTTATATTCGATTAGGGGGCTTTGTTATACTCGATCGGGGGCCTTTGTTATACTCGATCAGGGGCCATTATTATATTCGATGAGGGGACTTTGTTATACTCGATTAGGGGTCTTTGTTATACTCGATCAGGGGACTTTGTTATATTCGATGATGGGACTTTGTTATACTCGATCATGGAACTTTGTTATACTCGATGAGGGGCCTTTCTTATACTCGATGAGGGGACTTTGTTATACCCGATGAGGGGACTTTGTTATACTCGATCAGGGGACTTTGTTATACTCGATGAGGGGGCTTTGTTATACTCGATCAGGGAACTTAATTATTCTCGATGAAGGGACCTTGTTATACTCGATCAGGGGATTTTGTTATACTCGATCAGGGGACTTTGTTATACTCGATCAGGGGACTTTGTTATACTCGATCAGGGGCCTTTGTTATACTCGATCAGGGGAGTTTGTTATACTCGTTCATGGGACTTTGATATACCCGATTAGGGGCCTTTGTTATACTCGATGAGGAGCCTTTGTTATATTCGATTTGGGGGCTTTGTTATACTCGATCAGGGCCTTTGTTATACTCGATCAGGGGCCCTTATATATTCGATGAGGGACTTTGTTATACTCGATTAGGGGCTTTTTATACTCGATCAGGGGCCTTTGTTATACCCGATTAGGGGACTTTGTTATACTCGACCAGGGGAGTTTGTTATACTCGACCAGGGGACTTTGTTATACTCGATCAGGGGCCTTTGTTAAACTCGATCAGGGGCCTTTGTTATACACGACCAGGGGACTTTGTTGTACTCGATCAACGGCATTTGTTAAACTCGATCTGGGGCCTTTGTTATGCTCGATCAGGGGACTTTGTTATACTGAATCAGAGATCTTTGTTATATTCGATCACGGGGCTTTGTTATACTCGATCAGGGAACTCTGTTATACTCGATCGGGGGCCTTTGTTATAATCGTTCAGGAGAATTTGTTATACTCGATCAGGGGACTTTGTTATACTCGATCAGGGGACTTTGTTAAACTCGACCAGGGGAGTTTGTTATACTCGTCCAGGGGACTTTGTTATACTCGATCAGGGACTTTGTTATACTCGATCAGGGGCTTTTGTTATACTCGATCAGGGGACTTTTTTATACTCGATTAGGAGACTTTGTTCTACTCGATCAGGGACTTTGTTATACTCGATCAGGGGACTTTGTTATTCTCGATGAGGGGCCTTTGTTATACCCGATGAGGGGACTTTGTTCTACTCGATCAGGGGAATTTGTTATACTCGATCAGGGGACTTTGTTATATTCAATGAGGGGACTATGTTATACTCGATCATGGGCGTTTGTTATACCCGATCAGGGGACTTTGCTATACTCGATCAGGGACTTTGTTATACTCGATCAGGGAACTTTGTTATTCTCGATGAGGGGCCTTTGTTATACTCGATGAGGGGACTTTGTTCTACTCGATCAGGGGAATTTGTTATACTCGATCAGGGGACTTTGTTATATTCAATGAGGGGACTATGTTTTACTCGATCATGGGCGTTTGTTATACCCGATCAGGGGACTTTGTTATACTCGATCAGGGGACTTTGTTATACTCTATGAGGGGGCTTTGTTATACTTGATCAGGGAACTTTGTTATATTCGGTGAGGAGACTTTGTTATACTCGATCAGGGGACTTTGTTTTATTCGATCATAGGGCTTTGTTATACTCGATCAGGGACTTTGTTATACTCGATCATGGGCGATATAAGGGATACTCGATTTTGTTATACTCGACCAGGGACTTTGTTATACTCGATCAGGGGCCTTTGCTATACTTGATCAGGGGGCTTTGTTATACTAGATCAGGGGACTTGGTTATTCTCGATCAGGGGGACTTTGTTTTACTCGTTGAGGCGCCTTTGTTATATTCGATGAGGGGCCTTTATTATACTCGACCAGGGGACTTTGTTATACTCGATGAGGGGCCTTTGTTAAACTCGATCAGGGGCCTTTGTTATACTCGATTACGGGACTTTGTTATACTCGATCAGGGACCTTTGTTATACTCGATCAGGGTTCTTTGTTATACTCGTGCTTGCGATATTGTTATACTCGATAAGGAGCCTTTGTTATACTCGATCACTGGCCTTTGTTATACTCGACCAGGGGAGTTTGTTATACTCGATCATAAGACTTTGATATACTCGATTAGGGGCCTTTGTTATACTCGATGTGGAGCCTTTGTTATATTCGATTAGGGGGCTTTGTTATACTCGATCGGGGGCCTTTGTTATACTCGATCAGGGGCCATTATTATATTCGATGAGGGGACTTTGTTATACTCGATTAGGGGTCTTTGTTATACTCGATCAGGGGACTTTGTTATATTCGATGATGGGACTTTGTTATACTCGATGAGGGGACTTTGTTATACCCGATGAGGGGACTTTGTTATACTCGATCAGGGGACTTTGTTATACTCGATGAGGGGGCTTTGTTATACTCGATCAGGGAACTTTGTTATTCTCGATGAAGGGACCTTGTTATACTCGATCAGGGGATTTTGTTATACTCGATTAGGGGACTTTGTTATACTCGATCAGGGGACTTTGTTATACTCGATCAGGGGCCTTTGTTATACCCGATCAGGGGAGTTTGTTATACTCGATCATGGGACTTTGATATACCCGATTAGGGGCCTTTGTTATACTCGATGAGGAGCCTTTGTTATATTCGATTAGGGGGCTTTGTTATACTCGATCAGGGGCCTTTGTTATACTCGATCAGGGGCCCTTATTATATTCGATGAGGGGACTTTGTTATACTCGATTAGGGGCTTTTTTATACTCGATCAGGGGCCTTTGTTATACCCGATTAGGGGACTTTGTTATACTCGACCAGGGGAGTTTGTTATACTCGACCAGGGGACTTTGTTATACTCGATCAGGGGCCTTTGTTAAACTCGATCAGGGGCCTTTGTTATACACGACCAGGGGACTTTGTTGTACTCGACCAACGGCATTTGTTAAACTCGATCTGGGGCCTTTGTTATGCTCGATCAGGGGACTTTGTTATACTGAATCAGAGATCTTTGTTATATTCGATCAGGGGGCTTTGTTATACTCGATCAGGGAACTCTGTTATACTCGATCGGGGGCCTTTGTTATAATCGTTCAGGAGAATTTGTTATACTCGATCAGGGGACTTTGTTATACTCGATCAGGGGACTTTGTTAAACTCGACCAGGGGAGTTTGTTATACTCGTCCAGGGGACTTTGTTATACTCGATCAGGGACTTTGTTATACTCGATCAGGGGCTTTTGTTATACTCGATCAGGGGACTTTTTTATACTCGATTAGGAGACTTTGTTCTACTCGATCAGGGACTTTGTTATACTCGATCAGGGGACTTTGTTATTCTCGATGAGGGGCCTTTGTTATACCCGATGAGGGGACTTTGTTCTACTCGATCAGGGGAATTTGTTATACTCGATCAGGGGACTTTGTTATATTCAATGAGGGGACTATGTTATACTCGATCATGGGCGTTTGTTATACCCGATCAGGGGACTTTGCTATACTCGTTCAGGGGACTTTGTTATACTCTATGAGGGGGCTTTGTTATACGCGATCAGGGAACTTTGTTATATTCGGTGAGGATACTTTGTTATTCTCGATCAGGGGACTTTGTTTTACTCGATCATAGGGCTTTGTTATACTCGATCAGGGACTTTGTTATACTCGATCAGGGGACTTTGTTATACTCGACCAGGGGACTTTGTTATACTCGATCAGGGGCCTTTGCTATACTTGATCAGGGGGCTTTGTTACACTAGATCAGGGGACTTTGTTATTCTCGATCAGGGGGACTTTGTTTTACTCGTTCAGGCGCCTTTGTTATATTCGATGAGGGGCCTTTATTATACTCGACCAGGGGACTTTGTTATACTCGATGAGGGGCCTTTGTTAAATTCGATCAGGGGCCTTTGTTATACTCGATTACGGGACTTTGTTATACTCGATTAGGGACCTTTGTTATACTCGATCAGGGTTCTTTGTTATACTCGAGCTTGCGATATTGTTATACTCGATAAGGAGCCTTTGTTATACTCGATCACTGGCCTTTGTTATACTCGACCAGGGGAGTTTGTTATACTCGATCATAAGACTTTGATATACTCGATTAGGGGCCTTTGTTATACTCGATGAGGAGCCTTTGTTATATTCGAATCGGGGGCTTTGTTATACTCGATCGGGGGCCTTTGTTATACTCGATTAGGGGCCATTATTATATTCGATGAGGGGACTTTGTTATACTCGATTAGGGGCCTTTTTATACTCGATCAGCGGCCTTTGTTATACTCGATCAGGGGTCTTTGTTATACTCGATCAGGGGACGTTGTTATATTCGATGATGGGACTTTGTTATACTCGATCATGGGACTTTGTTATACTCGATGAGGGGCCTTTCTTATACTCGATGAGGGGACTTTGTTATACCCGATGAGGGGACTTTGTTATACTCGATCAGGGGACTTTGTGATACTCGATGAGGGGGCTTTGATATACTCGGTCAGGGAACTTTATTATTCTCGATGAAGGGACATTGTTATACTCGATCAGGGGATTTTGTTATACTCGATCAGGGGACTTTGTTATATATTCGATTAGGGGCTTTGTTATACTCGATCAGGGGCCTTTGTTATACTCGATCAGGGGCCCTTATTTATAGTAGGGGGACTTTGTTATACTCGATGAGGGGCTTTGTTATACTCGATCAGGAACTTTATTCTCGATTAAGGGACCTTGTTGTATCGATCAGGGTTTTGTTATATACTCGATCAGGGGACTTTGTTATACTCGATCAGAGGACTTTGTTATACTCGATCAGGGCCTTTGTTATACTCGATCAGGGAGTTTATTTATACTCGATCATGGGACTTGATATACTCGATTAGGGGCCTTTGTTATACTCGATGAGGGCCTTTGTTATACTCGATTAGGGGCCTTTTTTGGACTCGATCACGGGCCTTTGTTATACTCGATAAGGGGAATTTGTTATACTCGATAAGGGGAATTTGTTATACTCGATAAGAGGACTTTGTTAGACTCGAACAGGGGACTTTGTTATACTCAATCAAGGAACTTTGTTATACTCGACCAGGGGACTTTGCTTTACTCGATCAGGGGACTTTCTTATACTCGAGTAGGGGGCTTTGTTATACCTGATCAGGGGACTTTGTTATACTCGATAAGGAGGCTTTGTTATACTCGATCAGGGGACTTGATTATACTCGATCAGGGGACTTTGTTATACTCGTGCTTGCGATATTGTTATACTCGATAAGGCCCTTTGTTATACTCGATCACTGGCCTTTGTTATACTCGACAAGGGAGTTTGTTATACTCGATCATAAGACTTTGATATACTCGATTAGGGCCTTTGTTATACTCGATGTGGAGCCTTTGTTATATTCGATTAGGGGCTTTGTTATATACTCGATCAGGGGCCTTTGTTATACTCGATCAGGGGCCATTATTATATTCGATGAGGGCTTTGTTATACTCGATTAGGGTCTTTGTTATACTCGATCAGGGACTTTGTTATATTCGATGATGGGACTTTGTTATACTCGATCATGGAACTTTGTTATACTCGATGAGGGCTTTCTTATACTCGATGAGGGACTTTGTTATACCCGATGAGGGGACTTTGTTATACTCGATCAGGGGACTTTGTTATACTCGATGGGGGGCTTTGTTATACTCGATCAGGAACTTAATTATTCTCGATGAAGGGACCTTGTTATACTCGATCAGGGATTTTGTTATACTCGATCAGGACTTTGTTATACTCGATCAGGGGACTTTGTTATACTCGATCAGGGCGCTGTTATACTCGATCAGGGAGTTTGTTATACTCGTTCATGTGACTTTGATATACCCGATTAGGGCGCTGTTATACTCGATGAGGAGCCTTTGTTATATTCGATTTGGGGTCTGTTATACTCGATCAGGGCCTTTGTTATACTCGATCAGGGGCCCTTATTATATTCGATGAGGACTTTGTTATACTCGATTAGGGGCTTTATACTCGATCGGGGCCTTTGTTATACCCGATTAGGGGACTTTGTTATACTCGACCAGGGAGTTTGTTATACTCGACCAGGGACTTTGTTATACTCGATCAGGGGCTGTTAAACTCGATCAGGGGCCTTTGTTATACGACCAGGGACTTTGTTGTACTCGACCACTCGATAACGGCATTTAATTAAACTCGATCTGGGGCCTTTGTTATGCTCGATCGGGGGACTTTGTTATACTGAATGAAGATCTTTGTTATATTCGATCAGGGGCTTTGTTATACTCGATCAGGGAACTCTGTTATATACTCGATCTGAGGGCCTTCTGATATAATCGATTCAGGAGAATTTGGTATACTCGATCGAGGACTTTGTTGCATACTCAATCAGGGGACTTTGTTAAGCGGCACTCGAAGCCAGGGAGTTTGTTATACTCGTCAGGGACTTTGTTATGCTGATCAAGGGACTTTATTTATACTCCGATCAGGGGCTTTTGTTATACTCGATCAGGGGACTTTTTATGCTGATTGGAGACTTTGTTCTCTCGATCGGGGACTTTGTTATACTCGATCAGGGGACTTTGTTATTCTCGATGAGGGCCTTTGTTATACCCGATGAGGGACTTTGTTCTACTCGATCAGAAATTTGTTATACTCGATCAGGGACTTTGTTATATATTCAATGAGGGACTTATGTTATACTCGATCATGGGCGTTTTATACGGTGAGGACTTTAACTATACTCGTTCAGGGGACTTTGTTATACTCTATGAGGGCTTTGTTATGCGCGATCAGGGAACTTTGTTGTATATTCGGTAGAGATCTACTTTGTTATTCTCGATCAGGGGACTTTGTTTACTCGATCATAGGGGCTTTGTTATGCGCTCTGATCAGGACTTTGTTATACTCGATCAGGGCCGTTGTTATACTCGATGAGGGGCCTTTTGTTATACTCGATCAGGGACTTTGTTATACTCTGACCAGGGACTTTGTTATACCCGATCAGGGCCTTTGCTATAATTTGGATCAGGGGCTTTGTTATACTCGATCATGGGACTTTGTTATACTCGATGAGGGCCTTTTTCATACTCGATCAGGGGCCTTTGTTATACCCGATCAGGGAACTTTGTTATACTCGATCAGGGGACTTTGTTATACTTTCTATGAGGGGGCTTTGTTATACTCGATCAGGAACTTTGTTATACTCGTGGTGAGGACTTTGTTATACCCGATCAGGGACTTTTGTTATACGTTCAGGGACTTTGTTATACTCTGATCAGGGACTTTTTATACCTGATCAGGGGCTTTGTTATACCTCGATCAGGGGGCTTATACTCGATCAGGGACTTTTGATACCTTGACCAGGACTTTTGTTGTACTCGATGAGCCTTTGTTATACTCGATGAGGGCCTTTGTTATAATCGACCAGGGAACTTTGTTATACTCTGATGAGGGCCTTTGTTAAACTCGATGAGGGGCCTTTGTTATACTCGATCAGGGGACTTTGTTATACCTGGATCAGGGACTTTGTTATACTCGATCAGGGACTTTGTTATACTCGATTAGGGAATTTGTTATACTCGATGAGGGCCTGTTATACTCGATCAGGGACTTTGTTATACTTTCATGGACTTTGATATACTCGATTAGGGGCGCTGTTATACTCGATGAAGAGCCTTTGTTATATTCGATTAGGGCCTTTATTTATACCGATTAGGGGACTTTGTTATACTCGTAGGGAGTTTGTTATACTCGACCAGGGACTTTGTTATACTCGATCAGGGGCCTTTGTTAAACTCGATCAGGGGCCTTTGTTATATACGACCAGGGACTTTGTTATACTCGATCAACGGCATTTATTAAACTCGATCAGGGCCTTTGTTATGCTCGATAAGAAGGACTTTGTTACTGGAATCGAATCTTTGTTATATTCGATCAGGGCTTTGTTATACTCGATCAAGGAACTTTGTTATACTCGATCAGGGGCTTTTGTTATAATCGTTCAGGAGACTTTGTTATACTCGATCAGGGGACTTTGTTATACGCGATCAGGGACTTCTTGCTCTCGTCCAGGGAGTTTGTTATACTCGACCAGGGGACTTTGTTATACTCGATCAGGACTTTTGTTTATGCCAATCAAGGGGCACATTATATACTCGATCGAGGACTTTTTTATATAAAATTAAGAGACTTTGTTTATACTCGGATCAGGGACTTGTTATACTCGATCAGGGGACTATGTTTTTTCTCGATGAGGGGCCTTTGTTATACTCGATGAGGGACTTTGTTCCTACTCGATCAGAAATTATTGTCTCGATCGGGGGACTTTGTTATATTCAATGAAGAGGGGACTATATTTATACTCGATCAGGGAACTTTGTTATATTCGGTGAGAGACTTTGTTATACTCGATCAAGGGACTTTGTTTTACTTTCGATCATAGGGCTTTGTTATACTCGCTCGATCAGGGACTTTGTTATACTCGATTAGGGGCCTTTGTTATACTCGATCAGGGGCCTTTGTTATACTCGATCAGGGACTTTGTTATACTCGACCAGGGACTGTTATACTCGATCAGGGCGCTGCTATACTTGATCCAGGGCTTTGTTATACTAGATCAGGGGACTTTGTTATTCTCGATAAGGGGGACTTTGTTTTACTCGTTCAGGCGCCTTTGTTATATTCGATGAGGGGCCTTTATTATACTCGACCAGGGTACTTTGTTATACTCGATGAGTGGCCTTTGTTAAACTCGATCAGGGGCCTTTGTTATACTCGATTACGGGACTTTGTTATACTAGATGAGGGGCCTTTGTTATAATCGTTCAGGGGACTTTGTTATACTCGATCAGGGGACTTTGTTATATTCGATGAGGACCTTGTTATACTCGATCATGGGACTTTGTTATACTCGATAGGGGCCTTTGTTATACTCGATGAGGGACTTTGTTCTACTCGATGAGAATTTGTTATACTCGATCAGGGGACTTTGTTATATTCGACGAAGGATTTTGTTATACTCGATCGGGACTTTGTTATACTCGATGAGGGCCTTTGTCATACTCGATCAGGGGCTGTTATACCCGATCAGGGACTTTGTTATACTCGATCAGGGGACTTTGTTATACTCTATGAGGGGCTTTGTTATACTCGATCAGGGAACTTTGTTATTCTCGGTGAGGGACTTTGTTATACTCGATGAGGGACTTTGTTATACTCGTTCAGGGGACTTTGTTATACTTGATCAGGGACTTTGTTATACTCGATCAGGGGGCTTTGTTATACTCGATCAGGGGGCTTTCTTATACTTGATCAGGGGCCTTTGTTATAATCGTTCAGGGGACTTTGTTATACTCAATCACTGGCCTTTGTTATACTCGACCAGGGGAGTTTGTTATACTCGATCATAAGACTTTGATATACTCGATTAGGGGCCTTTGTTATACTCGATGAGGAGCCTTTGTTATATTCGATTAGGGGGCTTTGTTATACTCGATCGGGGGCCTTTGTTATACTCGATCAGGGGCCATTATATTCGATGAGGGACTTTGTTATACTCGATTAGGGGCCTTTTATACTCGATCAGCGGCCTTTGTTATACTCGATCAGGGTCTTTGTTATAGATCAGGGACTTTGTTATATTCGATGATGGGACTTTGTTATACTCGATCATGGGACTTTGTACTCGATGAGGGCGCTGTTATACTCGATAGGGGACTTTGTTATACCCGATGAGGGACTTTGTTATACTCGATCAGGGGACTTTGTTATACTCGATGAGGGGCTTTGTTATACTCGATCAGGGAACTTTATTATTCTCGATGAAGGGACATTGTTATACTCGATCAGGGATTTTGTTATACTCGATCAGGGACTTTGTTATACTCGATCAGGGACTTTGTTATACCTCGATTAGGGCCTTTGTTATACTCGATGAGGGTTTGTTATACTCGATCATGGGACTTTGATATACTCGATTAGGGGCCTCTGTTATACTCGATGAGGAGCCTTTGTTATATTCGATTAGGGGGCTTTGTTATACTCGATCAGGGGCCTTTGTTATACTCGATCAGGGGCCCTTATTATATTCGATGAGGGGACTTTGTTATACTCGATGAGGGGGCTTTGTTATACTCGATCAGGGAACTTTATTATTCTCGATTAAGGGACCTTGTTATACTCGATCAGGGGATTTTGTTATACTCGATCAGGGGACTTTGTTATACTCGATCATGGGACTTTGTTATACTCGATCAGGGGCCTTTGTTATACTCGATCAGGGAGTTTGTTATACTCAAAGGGGCCTTTGTTATACTCGATGAAATACGTATATTGATTAGAACTTTGTTATACTCGATGGGGCCTTTTATACTCGATCAGGGCTGTATTCTGATGAGGACTTTGTTATACTCGATGAGGGCGTTGTTATACCAGGTTCGAGACTTTATTGACCTCGATTAAGGGACCTTATTATACTTTCAATCATAAGGACTTTTGATATACTTTCGATTACGGGACTTTGTGTATACTCGACTGAGGGCCTTTGTTATAATCGTTCAGGGGACTTTGTTATACTCGATCAAGGGACTTTGTTATAAATACGATGAGGACCTTGTTACGCAGTCATGGGACTTTGTTATACCGATAAGGGACTGCTATACTCGATGAGGGCTTGTTCTCTTTCGATCAAAATTGTACCATCGATCAGAGACTTTAAACGAGATTCATGGGACTTTGTTATATACTCGATGAGGGGCCTTTGTCGCGCCAAATTAAAGGCCTTTATTATACCCGATCGAGGTTTCTATACTGATGGGGTTTGTTATACTCTATGAAACTGTTGCCCTTCATCAGAACTTTTGTTATCGCCGGTGAGGACTTTTGTGTAAATCAGGGGAACTGTTATACTTCGTTCAGGGACTTTGTTATACTTGATCAGGGGACTTTGTTATACTCGATCAGGGGCTGTTATATACTCGATCGAGGCTTTCTTATACTTGATCAGGGCCTTTATTATAATCATTGGGGACTTTGTATAACGATCAGGGGACTTTGATATACTCGACCGAGACTGTGTACTCGATGGGGTGCTGTTCAACCATTGAGGACATATACTCATTCAAGGAACTGTTATACTCGATGAGGCCTTTGTTAAACTCGATGGGGGCCTTTGTTAAACTCGATCAGGGGACTTTGTTATACTCGATCAAGGACTTTGTTATATGATCAGGACTTTGTTATACTCGATCAGAAATTTGTTATACTCAGTAGAGGCTGTACCTCGATTAGAACCCTTTTTGATATACTCGATCAGGGACTTTGTTATACTCTATCAGAAGACTTTGTTACTCTCGATGGGGGCATTATTATAAACTTTTAGGGTCCTTTGTTATAATCTATCAGGGCCTTTATTTATACTCGTTCAGGGACTTTGTTATACTCAATCAGGGGCTTTGTTATACTCGAACAGGGGACGCTGTTACAGAAAACTCGATCAAAGGCCTTTGTTATTCTCGGTTGGGACTTTATTTAAACTCGATCAGGGACTTTGTTATACTCGAACAGGGGCTTTGTTATATTCGATAAGGGACTTTGCTTGATCAGGAATGTTATGCTCGATTAGAGAGTTGTATACTCGATCATGGGACTTTGGTATTATATGATGAGGACCTTGTTATACTCGATGAGGAGCTTTTGTTATATTCGATTAAAGTTATACTCGATCAAAAGTTTTCGTACCCTCGATAGAGGCCATTATTATATTAGATTGGGGACTTTTTGTTATGCTCGATCATGAGACTTTGTTATACTCGATGAGGCCTTTCTCGCCTCGATGAGGGACTTTGTTATATCCGATCAGGGGACTTTGTTATACTCGATCAGAGGACTTTGTTATACTCGATAAGGGGGCTTTGTTATACTCAGTGGTGAACTTTATTATTCTCGATGAGGGGACCTTGTTTTACTCGATCAGGGGATTTTGTTATACTCGATTAGGGGACTTTGTTATACTCGATCAGGGGACTTTGTTATACTCGATAAGGGGACTCTGTTATACTCCATCAGAAGACTTTGTTCTACTCGATCATGGGACTTTGTTATACTCGATCAGGGGCTTTGTTATACTCGATCAAAGGCTTTGTTATACTCGATGAGGGGCCTTTGTTATACTCGATGAGGAGCCTTTGTTATATTCGATCATGGGCCTTTGTTATACTCGATTAGGGGCCTTTGTTATGCTCGAAAAGGGGACTTTGTTATACTCGATGAGGGGAATTTGTTATACTCGATTTGGGGCCATTTTTATACTCGATCAAGGGACTTTGTTATACTCGAATAGGGACTTTGTTATAATCGTTCAGGCGAATTTGTTATACTTGATCAGGGACTTTCTTATAGTCGATCAGGGACTTATACTCGACCAGGAGTTTGTTATACTTGACCAGGGACTTTGTTATACTCGATCAGGGGACTTTGTTAAACCTGATCAGGGGCTTTGTTATACTCGACCAGGGACTTTGTTATACCTGATTAGGGGCCTTTGTTAAACTCGATCAGGGGCCTTTGTTATACTCGATCAGGGACTTTTTATACTCGATGAGGGACTTTGTTATACTCGATTAGAGGACTCTGTTATACTCGATCAGGGCCTTTGTTCTACCTGTTCAGGGACTTTGTTATACTCAATCAGGGACTTTGTTAATCCGAACAGGGGCTTTGTTAAACTCGATCAAAGGCCTTTGTTATTCTCGATTAGGGGACTTTGTTAAACCCGGATCAGGGGGCTTTGTTAAACTCGAACAGGGGGCTTTGTAATATTCGATGAGGGGACTTTGTTATACTCGATCAGAGACCTTTGTTATACTCGATCAGGGTTCTTTATTATACTCGAGCTTGCGATTTTGTTATACTCGATAAGGAGCCTTTGTTATACTCGATCACTGGCCTTTGTTATACTCGATCAGGGGAGTTTGTTATACTCGATCATGGGACTTTGATATACTCGATTAGGGGCCTTTGTTATACTCGATTAGGAGACTTTGTTATATTCGATTAGGGGCTTTGTTGTACTCGATAAGGGGCCTTTGTTATACTTGATCAAGGGCCATTATTATATTCGATGAGGGGACTTTGTTATACTCGATTAGGGCCTTTTTATACTCGATCAGCGGCCTTCGTTATACTCGATCAGGGTCTTTGATATACTCGATCAGGGGACTTTGTTATATTCGTTGAGGAGACTTTGTTATACTCGATCATGGGACTTTGTTTTACTCGATCATAGGGCTTTGTTATACTCGATCAGGGACTTTGTTATACTCGATCAGGGGCCTTTGTTATACTCGATCAGGGGACTTTGTTATATTCGACCAGGGGAATTTGTTATAATCGATCAGGGGGCTTTGCTATACTTGATCAGGGGGCTTTGTTATACTAGATCAGGGGACTTTGTTATTCTCGATCAGGGGGACTTTGTTTTACTCGTTCAGGGGGCTTTGTTATACTCGATCAGGGAAGTTTGTTATACTCGATCAGGGGTCTTTGTTATACTCGTTCAGGCGCCTTTGTTATATTCGATGAGGGGCCTTTATTATACTCGACCAGGGGACTTTGTTATACTCGATCAGGGGACTTTGTTATACTCGATCAGGAGACTTTGTTATACTCGATCAGGGGCTTTTTACTCGATCAGGAAACTTTGTTATACTCGATCAGGGGCCTTTGTTATTATCGTTCAGGAGACTTAGTTATACTCGATGAGGGGACTTTGTTATACTCGTTGAGGGGAGTTTGTTATACCCGATTAAGGAACTTTGTTTTACTCGATCAGGGGCTTTATACTCAATCAGGGGACTTTGTTATACTCGATCAGGGGCGTTTGTTATACTCGATGAGGGGCCTTTGTTATACTCGATCAGGGAACTTTGTTATACTCGACCAGCGGACTTTGTTATACTCGATGAGGGGCCTTTGTTATATTTGATCAGGGGTTTTGTTATACTCGATCATAGGACTTTGCTATTCTCGATCAGGGGGACTTTGTTATACTAGATCAGGGGCATTGTTATACTCGATCAGGGGACTTTGTTATACTCGATCAGGGACTTTGTTATACTCGATCAAGGGGCTTTGTTATACTCGATCAGGGACCTTGCTATACTCGATCAGGGGACTTTGTTACTCGATCAGGAAACTTTGTTATACTCGATCAGGGCCTTTGTTATAAACGTTCAGGGACTTAGTTATACTCGATCAGGGACTTTTACATTCGATGAGGGAATTTTGTTATACTCGATCATGCGACTTGTTATACTCGATGAGAGGCATTTGTTATACTCGATGAGGGTATTTTTTCTACTGATCAGGGACTTTGTTATACTCGATCAGAAACTTTGTTATACTCGATCAGGGACCTTTGTTATAAACGTTCAGGGACTTAGTTATACTCGATCAGGGACTTTGTTACATCTGATGAGGGATTTTGTTATACTCGATCATGCGACTTTGTTATACTCGATGAGAGGCATTTGTTATACTCGATGAGGGTACTTTTTTCTACTCGATCAGGGGACTTTGTAATATTCGATCAGGGGTCTTTGTTATACTCTATGAGGGGGCTGTTATACTCGATCAGGGAACTTTGTCATACTCGGTGAGGGGACTTTGTTATACTCGATCAGGGACTTTGTTATACTCGATGAGGGGGCTTTGTTATACTCGATCAGGGACCTTGCTATACTCGATCAGGGGATTGTTATACTCTATCAGGGACTTTGTTATACTCGATCAGGGACTTTGTTATACTCGATCAGGGTCTTTTATACTGATGAGGGACTTTGTTATACTTGATTAGGGGACTTTGTTATATTCGATGAGGACTTTGTTATACTCGATCATGGGACTTTGTTATACTCGATGAGCGGCCTTTGTTATACTCGATGAGGGGACTTTGTTCTACTCGTTCAGGGGAATTTGTTATACTCGATCATGGGACTTTTTTATCCTCGATCAGGGGACTTTGTTATACGCAATCAGGGGACTTTGTTATTCTCGATCAGAGGGACTTTGTTATACTCGATCAGGGGGCTTTGTTATACTCGATCAGGGAACTTTGTTATAATCGATCAAAGGACTTTGTTATACTCGATCAGGGGGCTTTGTTTTACTTAATCAGGAAACTTTGTTATACTCGATCAGGGGCCTTTGTTATAATCGTTCAGGAGACTTAGTTATACTCGATGAGGGGACGTTGTTATACTCGATCAGGGGATTTTGTTATACTCGATCAGAGGACTTTGTTATATTCGATGAGGGGACTTTGTTTTACTCGATCATGTGACTTTGTTATACTCGATGAGCGGCCTTTGTTATACTCGATGAGGGGCCTTTGTTATAATCTTTCAGGGGACTTTGTTATACTCGATCAGGGACTTTATACTCGATCAGCGGCCTTCGTTATACTCGATCAGGGTCTTTGTTATACTCGATCAGGACTTTGTTATATTCGGTGAGGAGACTTTGTTATACCGATCATGGGACTTTGTTTTACCTGATCATAGGCTTTGTTATACTCGATCAGGGACTTTGTTATACTTGATCAGGGCCTTGTTATACTCGATCAGGACTTTGTTATATTCGACCAGGAATTTGTTATAATCGATCAGGGGCTTTGCTATATTATCAGGCTTTGTTATTAGATCAGGACTTGTTATTCTCGATCAGACTTTGTTTACTCGTTCAGGGGCTTGCTATACTCGATCAGGGAAGTTTGTTATACTGATCAGGCCTTTGTTACTGTTCAGGCGCCTTTGTTATATTCGATGAGGGCTTTATTATACTTACCAGGGAACTTTGTTATACTGATCAGGGGACTTTGTTATACTCGATCAGGAGACTTTGTTATACTCGATCAGGGGTTTTTTACTGATCAGAAACTTTGTTGCATTGATCAGGGCCTTTGTTATTATCCAGGGGACTAGTTACTGATGAGGGACTTTGTTATACTGTTGGGGGGAAGATGCCCGATTAGGAAACTTGTTTTACTTGATCAGGGGTTTCTTATACTAATCAGGGACTTTTGTTGTCATCAGGGGTCTGTTAATTTAGGCCTTTTGTTATACTCGATCGGGAACTTTGTTATACCGACCAGCGGACTTTGTTATACTCGATGAGGGCCTTTGTTATATTTGATCAGGGGCTTGTTATACTCGATCATAGGACTTTGCTATTCTCGATCAGGGGACTTTGTTATACAGATCAGGGCATTGTTATACTCGATCAGGACTTTGTTATACTGATCAGGGACTTTGTTATAACGATCAAGGTTTGTTATACTCGATCAGGGACCTTTATACTGATCAGACTTTGTTATACTCGATCAGAAACTTTGTTATACTCGATCAGGGCCTTTGTTATAAACGTTCAGGGACTTGTTATACTCGATCAGGGACTTTGTCTCGATGAGGGACTTTGTTATACTCGATCATGCGACATTGTTATACTCGATGAGAGGCATTTGTTATACTCGATGAGGTACTTTTTTCTACTGATCAGGGACTTGTTATATTGATCAGGGTCTTTGTTTATGAGGGGGTTTGTTATACTCGATCAGGGAACTTCGTCATACTGGGTGAGGACTTTGTTATACTCGACAGGGGACTTTGTTGTACTCGATCAAGGGTACCGATCAGGAACCTACTCGATCAGGGACATTACATCAGGGGACTTTGTTATACTCGATCAGGACTTTGTTATACTCGATCAGGGTCTTTTATACTCGATGAGGGGACTTTGTTATATTGATCAGACTTTGTTATATTCGATGAGGACTTTGTTATACGATCATGGGACTTTGTTATACTGATGAGCGGCCTTTGTTATAGTCGATGAGGGACTTTGTCTACTCGTTCAGGAATTTGCATACTCGATCAGGGACTTTATCCTCGATCAGGGGACTTTGTTATACGATCAGGGGACTTTGTTATTCTCGATCAGAGGACTTGTATACTGATGCTTTACCGATCAGGAACTTTGTTATAATCGATTAAAGGACTTGGTTATACTTGATCAGGTTTGGATCAGAAATTTTGTTCTCGATCAGGGGCCTTGTTATAATCGTTCAGGAGACTTAGTTATCTGATGAGGACTTTGTTATACTCGATCAGGGGATTTTGTTATACTCGATCAGAGGACTTTGTTATATTCGATGAGGGACTTTAGTTTCGATCATGGGACTTTGTTTTGATGAGCGGCTTGTTTTACTGATGAGGGCCTTTTGTTATAATCTTCAGGGGACTTTGTTACTCGATCAGGATTTATCAGGATTTGTAATACCGATCAGGGACTTTAGTTACTCGATCAGGGGACTTTTGTTATACTCGATCAGGAGTTGTAATACTCGATCAGGAAACTTTGTTCTACTCGATCAGTCCTGAACGATTATAACAAAGTCCCCTATTCGAGTATTACAAAGTCCCCTGATCGAGTATAAAAATGGCCCCTAATCGAGTATAACAAAGTCCCCTCATCGAGTATAACAAAGTTCCCTGATCGAGTATAACAAAGGCCCCTAATCGAGTATAACAAAGGCCCCTGATCGAGTAGAACAAAGTCTCCTGATCGAGTATAACAGAGACCCCTGAACGAGTATAACAAAGTCCCCTGATCGAGTATAACAAAGTCCCCTGATCGAGTATAACAAAATCCCCTGATCGAGTATAACAAGGTCCCTTCATCGAGAATAATAAAGTTCCCTGATCGAGTATAACAAAGTCCCCTCATCGGGTATAACAAAGTCCCCTCATCGGGTATAGCAAAGACCCCTGATCGAGTATAACAAAGGCTGATCGCATCAAATATAATAATGGCACCTGATCAAGTATAACAAAGGCCCCTTTATCGAGTACAACAAAGCCCCTAATCGAATATATCAAAGGCTCCTCATCGAGTATAACAAAGGCCCCTAATCGAGCATATCAAAGTCCCATGATCGAGTATAAGAAACTCCCCTGATCGAGTATAACAAAGGCCAGTGGATCGAGTATAGCAAAGGCTCCGTATCGAGTATAACAAATCGCAATCTGGAGTATAACAAAGAACCCTGATCGAGTATAACAGGTCTCTGGATCGAGTATAACAAAGTCCCCTCATCGAATATTACAAAGCCCCTTTGTCTGAGTTTCTCTAATAAAGTCCCCTGATCGAGCTTTCTTAACAAAGTCCCCCTAATCGAGAATAACAAAGGCCTTTGATCGAGTTTAACAAAGGCCCCTGTTCGAAAGTTTCTTAACAAAGTCCCTGATCGAGTTTAACAAAGTCCCCTAATCGAGAATAACAAAGGCCTTTGACTGAGTTTAACAAAGGCCCCTGTCTGGAGTATAACAAAGCCCCTGATTGAGTATAACAAAGTCCCCTGAACGAGTATAACAAAGGCCCCTTATAGATTATAACAAAGGACCCTAAAAGTGTATAAGCAATGTCCCCTGATCGAGTATAACAAAGCCCCGTCAATGTGGGTAAAACAAAGTCCCTGATCGAGTATAACAAAGTCCTTGATCGAATATAACAAAGTCCCTGATCGAGTATAACAAAGTCTCCTGATAGAGTATAACAAAGTTCCCCTGATCGAGTATAACAAAGGCCTCTAATCGAGTATAACAAAGGCCCATCATCGAGTATAACAAATTCTGATCGAGTATAAAGTCCACTGATCGAGTATTACAAAGTCCCTTGATCGAGTATAACAAAGTCCCCTGATCGAGTATAACAAAGGCCCCTATCGTTTAACAAAGGCCCTCATCGAGTATAACAAAGTTCCTGGTCGAGTATAACAAAGGCCCTCATCGAGTATAAATAAAGTCTCTCACCGAATATAACAAAAAGTCTCCTGATCGTGAGTATAAGAAAGACCCCTGATCGAGTATATAAATTAGCCGCTGGACGAGTATAAAAAGGCCCCTAATCGAGTATAACAAAGTCCCCTCATCGAATATAATAATGGCCCCTGATCAAGTATAACAAAGGGCCCTGATCGAGTACAACAAAGCCCCCTAATCGAATATAACAAAGACTCCTCATCGAGTATAACAAAGGCCCCTAATCGAGTATATCAAAGTCCCATGATCGAGTATAACAAACTCCCCTGATCGAGTATAACAAAGGCCAGTGATCGAGTATAACAAAGTCCCCTCATCGAATATTACAAAGCCCCCTGTTCGAGTTTAACAAAGTCCCCTGATCGAGTTTAACAAAGTAACCTAATCGAGAATAACAAAGGCCTTTGATCGAGCTTCTTAACAAAGGCCCCTGTTCGGATTAACAAAGTCCCCTGATTGAGTATAACAAAGTCCCCTGAACGAGTAGAACAAAGGCCCCTGATCGAGTATAACAGAGTCCTCTAATCGAGTATAACAAAGTCCCCTCATCGAGTATAAAAAGTCCTGATCGAGTATAACAAAGGCCCCTTGGATCGAGTTTAACAAAGGCCCCTAATCGAGTATAACAAAGTCCCCTGGTCGAGTATAACAAAGTCCCCTGATCGAGTATAACAAATTCCTCTGGTCAAGTATAACAAACTCCCTGGTCGAGTATAACAAAGTCCCCTGATCGACTATAAGAAAGTCCCCCTGATCAAGTATAAATCTGCCTGAACGATTATAACAAAGTCCCCTATTCGAGTATAACACAAGTCCCTTGATCGAGTATAAAAATGGCCCCTAATCGAGTATAACAAAGTCCCTTCGGAGTATAACAAAGTCCCCTTTTCGAGTATAACAAAGGCCCCTAATCGAGTATAACAAAGGCCGATGATCGAATATAACAAAGGCTCCTGATCGAGTATAACAGGCCCCTCATCGAGTATAACAAAGCCCTTGATCGAGAGCAACAAAGCCCCTGATCGAGTATAACAAAGTCCCCTGATCGAGTAGAACAAAGTCTTCTGATGGAGTATAACAGAGTCCCCTTATCGAGTATAACAAAGTCCCCTAATCGAGTATAACAAATTTCTGATCGAGTATAACAAAATCCCCTGATCGAGTATAACAAGGTCCCTTCATCGAGAATAAAGTCTCTGATCGAGTATATAACAAAGTCCCCTCATCGGGTATAACAAAGTCCCTCATCGCATAGCAAAGACCCCTGATCGAGTATAACAAAGCCGCTGATCTATATAAAAAGGCCCCTAATCGAGTATAACAAAGTCCCTCATCAAATATAATAATGGCACCTGATCAAGTATAAACAAAGGCCCTTTTATCGAGTACAACAAAGCCTCTAATCGAATATATCAAAGGCTCCTCATCGAGTATAACAAAGGCCCCTAATCGAGTATATCAAAGTCCCATGATCGAGTATAAGAAACTCCCCTGATCGAGTATAACAAAGGCCAGTGGACGAGTATGGCAAAGGCTCCGTATCGAGTATAACAAAATCGCAAGCTCGGAGTATAACAAAGAACCCTGATCGAGTATACAAAGGTCTCACTGAGTATAACAAAGTCCCCTCATCGAATATTACAAAGCCTCCCTTGTTCGAGTTTAACAAAGTCCCCTGATCGAGTTTCAATGTCCCCTAATCGAGAATAACAAAGGCCTTTGATCGAGTTTAACAAAGGCCCCTGTCTGAGCTTAACAAAGTCCCCTGATCGAGCTTCTTAACAAAGTCCCTAATCGAGAATAACAAAGGCCTTTGATCGAGTTTAACAAAGGCCCCTGTTCGAGTATAAAAAGCCCCCTGATTGAGTATAACAAAGTCCCCTGAACGAGTATAACAAAGGCCCCTTATAGATTATAAATAAAGGACCCTAAAAGTGTATAACAATGTCCCCTGATCGAGTATAACAAAGCCCCGTCATCGGGTAAAACAAAGTCCCCTGATCGAGGATAACAAAGTCCTTGATCGAATATAACAAAGTCCCCTGATCGAGTATAACAAAGTCTCCTGATAGAGTATAACAAAGTCCCCTGATCGAGTATAACAAAGGCCTCTAATCGAGTATAACAAAGGCCCATCATCGAGTATAACAAATTCCCCTGATCGAGTATAACAAAGTCCACTGATCGAGTATTACAAAGTCCCTTGATCGAGTATAACAAAGTCCCCTTGACTGAGTATAACAAAGGCCCCTATCGAGTCAACAAAGGCCCTCATCGAGTATAACAAAGTTCCTGGTCGAGTATAACAAAGGCCCTCATCGAGTATAACAAAGTCTCCTCACCGAATATGGGCAATAAAGTCTGATCGAGTATAAGAAAGACCCTGATCGAGTATAACGAAGGCCGCTGATCGAGTATAAAAAGGCCCTAATCGAGTATAACAAAGTCCCTCATCGAATATAATAATGGCCCCTGATCAAGTATAACAAAGGGCCCTGATCGAGTACAACAAAGCCCCTAATCGAATATAACAAAGACTCTCTCAATGAGTATAACAAAGGCCCCTAATCGAGTATAATAAAGTCCCATGATCGAGTATAACAAACTCCTTGATCGAGTATAATAAAAGGCCAGTGATCGAGTATAACAAAGTCCCCATCGAATATTAAGCAAAGCCTCTGTCTGAGCTTTACCACAAAAGTCCCTGGATCGAGTTTAACAAAGTAACTTAATCGAGAATAACAAAGGCCTTTGATCGAGTTTAACAAAGGCCCCTGTTCGGATTAACAAAGTCCCCTGATTGAGTATAACAAAGTCCCCCTGAACGAGTAGAACAGCCCCCAAGTGGATCGAGTATAACAGAGTCCTCTAATCGAGTATAACAAAGTCCTCATCGAGTATAAAAAAGTCCCTGATCGAGTATAACAAAGGCCCCTGATCGAGTTTAACAAAGGCCCCTTGCACCTATATAACAAAGTCCCCTGGTCGAGTATAACAAAGTCCCCTGATCGAGTATAACAAATCTCTGGTCAAGTATAACAATAAAACTCTGGTCGAGTATAACAAAGTCCCTGATCGATTTATTATAAGAAAGTCCCCTGATCAAGTATAACAAATTCGCCTGAACGATTATAACAAAGTCCCCTATTCGAGTATAACAAAGTCCCTTGATCGAGTATAAAAATGGCCCCTAATCGAGTATAACAAAGTCCCCTCTTCGAGTATAACAAAGTCCCCTTTTCGAGTATAACAAAGGCCCCTAATCGAGTATAACAAAGGCCGATGATCGAATATAACAAAGGCTCCTGATCGAGTATAACAAAGGCCCCTCATCGAGTATAACAAAGTTCTTGATTGAGTATGCTAACAAAGCCCCTGATCGTTATAACAAAGTCCCCTGATCGAGTAGAACAAAGTCTTCTTGATGGAGTATAACAGAG